>NW_028170012.1:52500-94594 GCF_963971535.1 Notolepis coatsorum
GTCACTAACACATCCAACTGTTGTCACTAACACATCCAACTGTTCTCACTAACACATCCAACTGTTGTCACTAACACATCCAACTGTTCTCACTAACACATCCAACTGTTGTCACTAACACATCCAACTTTTTATTATTTTTTTTACCTACTTTCTTCATTCTTAGATGAAAAAATAAAGAAAAACTTACCTCCTATAGGGTAAAAAAAAACGTTTACCTCCTATAGGGCAAAGACAACTTTTCTTTTTTAACCTACTTTCTATTTCTATAGAAAGTAGGTATAAAATAAATTATAATAATTGTCTTTGCCCTATAGGAGGTAAACGTTTTTTTACCCTATAGGAGGTAAGTTTTTCTTTATTTTTTCATCTAAGAATGAAGAAAGTAGGTAAAAAAATTATAAAAAGTTGGATGTGTTCGTGAGAACACGTTTTTTTACCCTATAGGAGGTACGTTTTTTTTTTAACCAACTTACTATAGAAGCAGCTGGGAGCTGTGCTGTTTTAAGTGAGCATGGATTATTGAATTGATTGATTGATTGCAAATTTTATTAATGTCCGCCTTGTTTCCAACTGGTTAAGCTTAGGCCCTCTTTCGAAGTCGCCCTCTTTCGAAGTTAACCAGTTGGAAACAAGGTGGACATTAATAAAATTTGCAATCAATCAATCAATCAATTCAATAATCCACGCTCACTTAAAACAGCGCACCTCCCAGCTGCTTCTATATAAAGTAGGTTAAAAAAAATTGCAATCAATCAACCAATTCGTGCAATATTTATTTTGTTCCACAATGACTCATGACCCACCAATTACATAATCCAACATTGTGTAAGAAACTAACACATTCGCCGTGACAGAATCGGTTTTGATTTAGTCGTTATGACCCTTTCAACATATCCATTCGTAAGGTTATTGTCCGCCATCTTGTTTTTTCCTAAAAAGTCTAAACTGGCGGATTGATTTGTAATTCTGTTTGTGGGCGGGTTCTAGGACCACGAGCGGGGGTTATGACAAATACCCACGTGTAACTTGACTGTTTCAGCCAATCAGAATCGAGAAATTTGCATGCCATTGTATAATTTGACTTCACACACCAACAGCGGAGGCGACCGTGCGAGGTGCCAACCTGCTCATCAGGAGCAATTAGGGGTTAAGTGTCTTGCTCAAGGACACTTCGACACGCTGCCCGGGAGGAGCGGGAATCAAACTGGGAACCTCCAGATTACCAGACGACTGCTCTACCTCCCTCGGAAACTGTCGGCCCCAGTTGTTGATGTTTTAACAGCTATTGTTTGCTCTGTGTTCTCTGTCCAGGGGAGACGATGTCTACAAAATTCTTCTGGAGGTCAACCGCGAGCTTGGACAGAGAATACCAGAAAACAAACAGGTCCCAGAGTTCTCCAGCACCATGACCAAAGCTCTGGTCTTCCCTCGCCCCTCTGACCCCCCTCCCCTCTCTGCCCCCCCTCCCCCCTTTGACCCCTCGCCCCTCTCTGCCTCCCCCCCTGTGACGCCTTACAGATGTTCTGTTTCATGATTTGGTTTGTATAAAAAGAATTGTGGTGCCATAGATAACAGTAAGATGTATTGTGAGGGATAAATCCATGTGACATTTGGGTAAAAAAAAGTTGTTCCTATAATGTAAAAGTATTTGTCTCTATATTTTTACAAAGTTAGATTTTTTAACATACTTAAAGGTGCTATAGATAAAAAAAAATTTAAGTATTGCTTCCCCCAAAAAAACAATTATTGATTAATGACTTCATCATAAAGATCATAAAAAAAATTTGGCGGGTCCAAAATTAATGTTGTTGTTTACATGTTGTGTGCTCCCTACTTCCCATTTCCCCACATGGAACACCAGACATACCTTTATACATGAGCTTGATTGTAATCATGTACACACTTTTCAAAATGGATTAACTGTGGGGTTCCACAAGGAAGCTGCCTAGGGCCTTTGTTATACTCCATCTTTACTAATGATTTGCCGTTGGGTGTAAAACACGTTAGAACAATTATGTATGCTGATGACACAACATTATACAGTGCAGCTACATCTGAGAAAGCTGTAACTGACACCTTAAACAGGGCCTTAACAGACATTTCTGAATGGATTGAGTGTCAATAAATTTTATATTATCATTAAAAAGGTGAAGAGTAGTTTTTATGACTAGGAAATGTTCTGCTTTCATCACTCCCTCCATAACGAAATCAGTTATTCATTCTTTGGTTCTGTCTCACTTAGAATACTGCCCTGTTATCTGGTCGTCAGCTACAAAATCTGATTTGAAAAAGTTGCAGGTTGCTCAGAATAAAGCGGCTCGTCTGGCACCAGGCTGGTCATACAGGACAAGTATTGGTTTTATGCATGAACATCTGGCATGGCTGATGGTTGAAAATAAATGATCGGTGAGTCTTCTAATGCTACCGCAGAACATTATCAGCACTGGTACAGTAAGCCATCTACAGTAGCTTGGCTCATCAGTTACAAATGACTTCTGAACACGGTTACAACACTAGAGGGGCCGCTTCTGGTAACATCAGAACAAAAACATCACCAAAATCTAATGTTCTCAAACTCACTGGCATAGGTCAATAGTACTCTGGAATGCTCTGCCGAAAAACATCTTATCTACAATAAAACAGGCGAAATAGTTGGTATGTATGTACATATACGTGTAATAAAACAAAAATATGTACATGCAACTGGGGTACATACAGTAAGAAAATTTTTGAAAGATTGAAATAGAATAGACCTAAGAACAACAAAAGAGAAAGCATAGGGAAACTAGCAATAGTATGAGAATAGGATGAAGGCTAAATGGCAAGGCTCGGAGCTCAAAATATCAGAGTCATATTCCGTTTGCACATGAGTATGTATTCCATTCGGATCCATTTGATGTATGAGGGCGACGTAGAGAGGATCACATCATCGTGGTCATCACCACGAGACGTCCACCACCTTGGTCATCACCACGAGACGTCCACCACCTTGGTCATCACCACGAGACGTCCACCACCTTGGTCATCACCACGAGACGTCCACCACCTTGGTCATCACCACGAGACGTCCACCACCTTGGTCATCACCACGAGACGTCCACCACCTTGGTCATCACCACGAGACGTCCACCACCTTGGTCATCACCACGAGACATCCACCACCTTGGTCATCACCACGAGACATCCACCACCTTGGTCATCACCACGAGACGTCCACCACCTTGGTCATCACCACGAGACGTCCACCACCTTGGTCATCACCACGAGACGTCCACCACCTTGGTCATCACCACGAGACGTCCACCACCTTGGTCATCACCACGAGACGTCCACCACCTTGGTCATCACCACGAGACGTCCACCACCTTGGTCATCACCACGAGACGTCCACCACCTTGGTCATCACCACGAGACGTCCACCACCTTGGTCATCACCACGAGACGTCCACCACCTTGGTCATCACCACGAGACGTCCACCACCTTGGTCATCACCACGAGACGTCCACCACCTTGGTCATCACCACGAGACGTCCACCACCTTGGTCATCACCACGAGACGTCCACCACCTTGGTCATCACCACGAGACGTCCACCACCTTGGTCATCACCACGAGACGTCCACCACCTTGGTCATCACCACGAGACGTCCACCACCTTGGTCATCACCACGAGACGTCCACTCACAGAGAGACAGGGAGACGGGGACAGGCGTTTGTTTGTGATGGGCGGACATAGCAATAGATACATGTAGTAAGCATATATGTGAATAGAATAGATACACGTAGTAAGCATGTATGTGAATAGAATAGAATAATAGATACATGTAGTAAGCATATGTGAACAGAATAGAAGTACTTAACCCAGCAATGAACTATAGAGTAGGCATGGTTTAGACGTTGTAGGTCAGACAGAAGACGGTATGAAGCTGATCCATGACCTCAATGGTGCTCAGGGGCGTCGTTCTAATATGGCGCTCGCCATACCTTGGCAAATACATTTAAAAAAATAAAAGTTTTATTTTTTTATTTTATTTTTTATTCGAATGTTAACATTATGAACGAAGCTTCGAACTATTCGGTACAGCCCTAGCATGTTTTGATATTGTCAATTATCTCACTTTTACTATAGGTGACTTTTACTGTGACTAACTGAAATATGCCCAAAAAAAAAGGAAAATGGACATATGGATGTTTTTTAATCAAAGGGCAGCAGAGACAAGTGATACAGGGACACAGGTAAGGTCTTACAATGGCTTAGTGATTATAACAGTGCAGTTCAGCATTCAGTAACCCATACTTTTTGTGAACGTGTTTTTGATACTACATTCTGTTGAACACACACCTCAAAACCGTACCTAAGGAAAATTGGCTCAATTGCAAGAAAAGTAATAGACAGTTATGATATTACATTCTGCATAATTCGTATGCGAAATATTGTGGTTCCCTGCTTTAGTCTGTTGACACATTTCTATACTAAAAATGCTTGTGTAGTCCTGCGTCATACCTAAATGTCATATAACTGAATTGTATAGAAACAACTCACCAAAAGTGACTATTGCACAACTGATATCCCCGCCCCCCTTCACCCCCCCCCCCCTCCCTCCTCGCCATACCTTGCCTTTTACTGAAACGACGCCACTGATGGTGCTCATAACATATGTGGGCGTAGAACAAACCGTGCACTTTTACAGCTGCACTTCTTCAAAGTACACGGGGTCTCACTCTTGCAGCCACACCGGATCATCTTCAGGACAGGTGGATTGTGATCAGTGCCCGCCCGCTTACAGGTGTCCTTTTTCCATCCAAATTCCTCTGGCTTCATTGCAGGTGGCAGATTCTTATTGAGATTTCGCCAGAGGTATACACTTGGAAGTGGGCCCTCTTAAAACTTATCAATGAACGCTTCCTTTGTTGGAGGTAGAGCAGCAGCTAGATTTGGTGAAGATGTCCTTTCCCATTCTCCCCCCCCCCCCCCCAGACAAGTAGCCTTGTGTGTGTCATGTCCCGTGTTCTCCATTGTGCCATAACAGGCTGAGATGATGGCAGTGGCTTGGTCAAGGACTTGCTGGAATGGGGCATCCACAATGCCAATGGCTTTCAGGGCTTTGATGACGGAGCCTTTTCCCAACCCATAGTACGACGCTGCAGTGTCACATCCTGATAGGGCATGGGCTGGTAAAAAGGTGTTCGACACTTTGTTTCTGCTTGGCACGATGAGTGGTACATCCAGTCCTGCCTGACGGGTAATGGTGAAGAAGTAGGACAAACACATCTGTATCATCAGAAACCACTGTGATTTGATGGGCTTCTCCAGAACACCTCAGGAGGACTTGTTGGACGACGATGGTGTCAGCTTCTTCCTGCTGATTTTCTAGATACATTTTTTTTTTGATCCACTTTTTCTCCCATTTTTCTATATTTTCTCCCATCCCAATTTCGTATCATCCAATTCAACCCTCCCCTGTCACGAACGCTGTTTCTTGCCTCCCACAAGCCGGCTGCAATGTGGACTAAGTCATACATAGCACGAGTCCCCTCCGGTACTTGAGGTAACAGCAGTCGCATCTTTTCACCTGCGCAGCTCGATCTCTCAGTGGCGAGGAGTAACGCGTGGGAGGCTCACGCTGCCCCCGACACTTCCTGATTCCACTGCGCAGGCGCACCAACCGACCTGTAGGAGTCGCTGTCCACAACGCCCGATCCCCACCCATCAGTTTCCCACCCCCTAATACGGCCAATGTGTATTAGTACGGACGACCAGCTAAACTGAAAGCAAATGTGGAGCGCTGGGCTCGAACAGCCGAGCCCAGCGTCTCCAGATTTCATGGCGAGCGCCTTGCCCACTACGCCACGTAGCCGCCCCTGATTTTCTAGATCATATCGTGTCCGTCTCTCTTCCGTCTCGATGTCGATGCAACATGGGTCCTCACCTGTCAACACCAACTTGTGTGTGTTTGTGCTCTGTAGATGGAATAGCCTGTCTTTGCTCAGTTCTTCACACATGTAATTATTTCAGCTGTTTCTTGTCTTCTATGGATGAGAGGACAACTGTCTGGGCTGGTAGCTTGGCTGATAGGAGGAGATGATGCAAATCGGGCTACGGCTCCCGGACTAGTACTGAGGAAAGCTTCACTGAGCTGTTTGGTGAAGTGAGTACTGACTCTGGATTAGACAGTAAGAGCATTTCATCATCTATGAATGAATGAATGAATGAATGAATGAATAGTTTATTTTTGAACATGTATTCTTTACATTCCTCTAAATAAATCATAATATCAAGCTTTGTCAAACAGAATAATCAGAATGAAAAAGAAATTATAAACAAAAAGTCAAGAGCAATGTAGTTAGTTGACATAAAAAAAGGAGTAGAGGAAAGCTAAGCTTATTGATCCCTACCCCCTTACATTAAAATGTTTTCCTCCATTCATTTTACTCGATATAACATAATTTAGGATAATACATTATATAATATACATTTATATATATATGTATATATATATATAGTACAACAAAAAAATTACTTGAGTCGCTTGACAGCAGTAAATACAACACTACATAACACAATATAACATAACTTCGTTTATCAACATTACTCATTTCTATATTTCTCTCATGTGTATTTTTTAAGCTGCTTTTTAAATTGTGCAATATGTTTACTCATTTTGATGTATTCAGGTATGTTATTCCACAACTTCACTCCACAAACGGATATGCACATGCTTTTCAGCGTAGTGTGTACCATTGGTTGTTTAAGATTCCCTCTCCCTCTTAAGTTATATTCTCCTCCCCTGTCTCTGAACCATCTTTGAATGTTGCCTGGGATTTATTTATATCTGGCTTTGTATACAATGAGAGCAGATTTGAAATCAACTAAGTCCATACACTTCAATGTCTGTAACATCATCTATGGTGTCTATCTTCCTGTCTGACTTTGGAGAAGATGGTGAGATAATTTCATCATCTATGGTATCTATCTTCTTGTCCGACTCTGGAGAAAACAATAAGATAATTTCATCATGTATCTATCTTCTTGTCTGACTCTGGGGAAAACAATAAGATAATTTCATCATCTATGGTGTCTATCTTCTTGTCCGACTCTGGAGAAAACAATAAGATAATTTCATCATCTATGGTATCTATCTTCTTGTCTGACTCTGGGGAAAACAATAAGATAATTTCATCATCTATGGTATCTATCTTCTTGTCCAACTCTGGAGATGAGTCTTTGTCTCTGATGTTGGAGCTACGAGACCAGGGTCTTTGTCTAACTCTGTATGATATGTGTATTCTTACCGTATATATACATAATATGTATATGTATATAAATACGGTAAGAATAAACATATCAAACAGAGTTATATGGGTAAATATAAATAAATATATAAATGTATATATATGGTATATACAGTACTATTGTACATACTATCATGCAGAGTTATATGGGTTATATGCAGGTGTGTAATTAAGTAGGTATATAGAAAGATTATATGCATGTATATTCAGACAGATATGGATATGTGGTAAGTATAAATATATCAATGTATATAAATAGTCATATATATAATATCCACATCTGTCTGTACATACCTGCATATAATCCTTGTTACATACCTGTACATACTATATCTATATCTTGAGAGAAAATGGTGGTTTTTCAATGTATGTGATGTATAGATTGGGGAAAGATGGTAGCATAAAACGGTGCCGGGTCAGAGAGGTCGAAGTGCATGCGGACGGTGGAAGCAGGAGACGGTGGTTCAGTAGCAGGGTGATTGTTGTGAGCCACACTGCCAGCGAGAGAATGTTTGTTGACATTCCTCATTAGAACATCTGAGATTAGAGTGTACTGTCTCCCAGAGCAGGAGGGAGAGAGGTTCATCTTAATGCAACAGTGAATGAAACTGCATTTTAATGTGTGAAAGGTTAGCAGTTGTCATGACAACATGTCGCATGACAACCGGAAGGCGGGGCCGTCGTTGCGACGACGAACCTCTATAAGTCGAAAGGTGTTTCCGGGTGTAAGGCAGACTAAAATCTGACTGAGACTAGGAGGGAAGGAACCAGGAGAGACTCTTCCTCCTCCACCACGGAGGGGGGGGGAAGGGAGAATGCCACATCATCATTACAGTAGCTTCGGCTAACACGAGGAGGGTTAGGCTAACGAACAGGCCTGAACACTATTGGACTGAACAGCAAAAGGACGATAATCTGAACACACCGAAAGATCATTAGAATACTCTTCAAGGACAATAACATCTGTTAACATCTGAGCTGAGGTTTCTGTTTATAGCAATAAAACCACGCTTTTCCTTGTAAGGTATTTCACGTTGTCGAAGTGTCGAATTCTTACGGAAGTGGAGAAGTATTATGGTTTATGGATTGCACTAACGGGGGGAGATAAGGATCTTATCTACCAGTATCGGAGACGTCAGGACCATTAAAAGTACACAACGCAGAGGAATTGGATGGAGGGCCAAACAGACGAAGACGTGATACTGGCCAGTTTGATCAGAATCTTACAATCTGTACATATCCCTTACCTACTCGTACGCTGCCATCCAGTATGACTTACTACCATAGTGTCTTCATACCTGTATCACTGTACATATTAATACTACAACTCTGTACATACATCTGATTAGCACTATTACTCAGTAGTACTAATTCACATATTTTATATTCAGTTGAATCATCTATACATTGTATATTAGTATTGCACTTTACTGTTACATTTGCAGTCTGGTTGGATGCCAAACTTTATTTTGTTGTACTGTACTTGTGCTGCATGATGACAATACATTTGAATTTGAATCAAATCTAGTATGCTGGTCTCTGACAAGAACAAGTTACAGGTTGAAAAAACCCTCAGCTCGGAACTAGGCAAAATCTGCATATGGCTCGCCGACAACAAACTATCATTACACATGGGCAAAACAGAGTCCATTCTCTTCGGTTCAAATAACAAACTCAGCAAGACCGACGGCTTCTCAGTTACAGTGGGTGACAATATTGTCACAAGGAAAGATGAAATTACCTACCTGGGTTCCATCCTAGAGGCTAATCTTTCCTGTGACAAAATGGCATCCAATGTAATAAAAAAAGGTCAATCAACGAACTTGATTCTTGTACCGGATCTCCTCCCTGGTAAACAAGAATACCCTGAAGACTCTGGCAGGAGCACTCATTCAAGGGTACTACGACTATGCTTGCACCTCATGGTACCAAAGCACCTCAAAGGCACTAAAAACCAAATTACAAACATCTCAAAACAAACTAGTCAGACTACTGCTTGACCTGACACCTAGAACCCACCTCACCCCTGCACACTTTGCCAACCTAGGATGGCTTAGAGTAGACGACAGAGTACAGCAACTTGCAATGGGCCTGGTCTACAAGATACACTACACGACCAAGGTACCCATGTACATGTCAAAATACTTCCCAAAGGTCAGTGAATACCACGATCACAACACCAGAGGGAGCTCCACAAATCATGTAAAACCCAGATTCGGCTCAAACAAGGGACTAAACACGTTTCGCAATTATGCCACAACAATGTGGAACGCCCTACCCAAAGCTGTAAAGGAATGTGAATCACTACCCACCTTCAAAAACACTCTCAAAGAACACCTACAGGAGACTGCAATTCAAAACTGGCCCCTACAAATGTCCTAACCCAGTTGTACAATAAAGACCAAGCATGGCTTTGTCAGTATTCCAATGTACCCACCCCCCCCCCCCCCCACCTCCAATGTACAGCCCCACCCAACCCCACCCCACCTACCCAACCTCCTCAAATGTACAGTTTCTATGTCAAATGTAGGTCAGTATTCCAATGTACAGTGTCCCCCCCCCTACCCAACCTCCAATGTACAGCCCCACCCCACCTACCCAACTTCCCCCAATGCACAGATTCTATGTCAAATGTATATACACTCTTTTTCTGGATTTTTTTAGTATCACAAACAGTACTGTATTTGAAAATCTGGTATGTCATAAATGTATAGATGTAGCAGTACTGTCTATCTGTATGTCATGTGTGTCATATGATGAATTGAAAATGGGGGACCCTGATGTAAACAAGACGAAAGTCTTTCTCAGGTCTGCATCCTCTTAACAATTGTATGTATTGAGCTGTACTGTACTGTACCCATTCTGCAATCTGTTAATAAACTTTTCAATCAATCAATCAATCAATCAATTCAATCAGTGCACTTGCATGCTATGTCCTGCAGAGGGCAGTACAATATTACGTTTACAGTCTAGTAGCTCTCTGGGCATTTTAAGTCATTGTTGACTGAGTGTTTGCGTAAAATAGAGCTGTTACTATTGTTACTGAGGATCTGTATTATTTCTGGAGCTTTCCTTTGCTAATCGGTGTTGCATAACCTTTCAGCAGCATGCACACACACGCACGCACACACACACACACACACACACACACACACATATATATATATATATATATATATATATACATATCTGGTTGAATATACCTGCATATAATACTTGTTATATGTAGATACTATCTATATCTGTACGTATCCCTCACCTACTCTCACTAGTTACACTGCTGTCCTCTATGACTTACTACCATAGTGTCTTTATACCTGTATCACTGTACATATTAATACTCCAACTCTGTACATACATCTGATTAGCACTATTACTCAGTATTACTAATGTATACATATTTATACCCAGTCACCTGTACATTGTATATTACAATTGCACTTTACTGTTACGGCCTTGCCACAGGGTTGGGGCTTTTTGACCCCGACCCCGCGATGTTGGGGGCTGTGACGTGGTTACTTCACGTCCGTTCCCTGGTGGCGTGCGGGATGCACGTCCCGGTGTCACTGGTGATAGAGATGCTACTCAGGGGCGGACCTAGCACATTTGGCGCCCTATTTTTTTTTTTTTGTACTTTTTTTTTTTTGTAATTTCTTCTTTTTTTTGTAATTTTTTTGTAATTTTTTTTGTTTATGGCTTTTGCCTCTTCATAGTTCTCTAACGTTAGTCTTTCTTTCCTCAACGCTCAATTCTATAAACACTTGACCGATACCCATCAATGCACAGCGCTCTAGCATGTTCTGACTGTGAACACCTAAAGCTGAGGCTCAGACCGACCGACCGTTTTAGATTTTTGGCTCATTTTCCCTTATGTTAGAATTTTTTTTATGTAAAAATAATGGTTGCCGATATAGAGGGGGGTGCCAAAACTGCACAAAAAAAAAAAAAAAAAAAAAAAAAAAAATTTGGCGCCCCCCTCTGGGTGGCGCTCTAGGCGACCGCCTATATCGCCTGTAGGAAGGTCCGCCCCTGCACGTCCGAGTAGTCGCGGGCCCTTCTAAACAAAGGTGAGTCCCGCGGTCTGCTCGCCCTGTGTGTTGAGGTACTGAACCCTCTTCGCACAGTCGGGTCCGATCTCCCTCCCGTCCCTCACTAGGGGGGGCCCGGATCCTCCCCAGTATTCTGATGGTTATAGGGGACCTCAGCGGATACATCTGTCGAGCTTTCCAATCTGCTCCACTCTTGTGTTCCAATAGAGCAGAGCGCAAAGCCATATGAAATATAACGAAGGTTATCCTATAACCCTAGTTATATGATTATGGCGAGCGCTCTGCTCTGACTCACTGAGGACCCCATGTGTCTTCCGTTTCGGCGGTGAAAGACTGGGGAAGGAGCTGGTAGTATTTTCAACAAACGTATTCCTTTATAACTTATTCCCATTTTTTTTTACTGTTTTTTAATGTTTACCCTTTCTACTGTTTTTCAATAAATCTTTCATGTCCTCCCCTTAACAAAGTAAATTAGTATCATCAGCAAACGTAAACATTTTCAAAATATTCGATACTGTAAAAATGTAATTTAAAGCCAAACCTCTAGGTTAAACCCTACTGATCAATTATGGGTAGTTTACATCATTGGTATATAACAACAAAAATACAACGTGGAGGTTG
This sequence comes from Notolepis coatsorum, assembly GCF_963971535.1. Lineage (NCBI taxonomy): Eukaryota > Metazoa > Chordata > Actinopteri > Aulopiformes > Paralepididae > Notolepis > Notolepis coatsorum. The sequence goes on from NW_028170012.1 coordinate 64,467, forward strand.
ACCTTTAAATAAAGTATAAATAACTTGGGTCCCAATATGGAACCCTGTGGAACACCACACGTTACTATTCTAAGATGTGATTCTGTATTATTAATGTTTACATATTGAAACCTATTAAATAACTTTTTAACCAATGATGAGTGACACCTCTTATTCCAAACTGTTCCATCTTTTGTAAAAGCAGGGAATGTCAATTGTGTCAAAGGCTTTACGTAAGTCAATAAATACACCTATTGAGGGTTGTTTTTCATTAATTGGTTGATATATTTTCTACAAAATCTATCACTGCTAAGGATGTTTGTTGATCTATTGCTCCTAGCAGTGTATGGCTCCACCACCACATTAGATGTTATTCCGACAGAATGTAAAATGACTCATTATTCAGAATGACACCAGTGTTCCACTGTGGAACCCCCCCCCCCCCCCAGCAGTGGGCTTCCCTGGATCAGCTGGGTGTCTGACGGACGGACCGCACCACCAGCCATGCTGGAGGGGGGGGCGACCAGGGACCGCGTCCCCCTTAACCCCGCAAAAGAACCTCACTCCACGACACGAATCCTGTATATAATCCTGTATATAATCTAAATAATGGGGGATGTTTTCGTCGTGTTAAAAAAAAACATTGTAAATATTAAAAGGTTGAGCGGCGCACAGTGACACACCCCCGGCGCCGCGCGATGACGTGGCTCATTCTCAAAATGGCGGCGGCTACAGGCAGTGGTGGGAAGTGACAACAACTTTCCTATTTTTAGCAATAAAATCACAGGGTTCCAGACGTGTTCGGGTGGTTCTACCGTCGCCTGCGGGTCGAAACATACATCTTCGGAGCCGGTTGGCGGTTGACGAGCATCGAGACGTCGGTGTGTCGTTGTGTTTGAATCGGCTGTGCTGCTGGGGAAGTGGTCGTGTTGGAGCAGCTGACATCACTGTGAGCAGAGCGACAACAACACGGTCTGTGTGCTGCCTGTGTCAAACTATATCTCTGTTATGTTATAATATTATACACCAGCTAGTTTAATAACCTATATATCTCTGATATATTATACACCAGCATGTCTAGACTAATAATGTATATCTGATATATTATACACCAGCATGTCTAGCTAGGTTAATAACTGACATATATCTCTGATATATTATACACCAGCATAGCTAGGTTAATAACTGACATATCTGATATACACCAGCATGTCTAGCTAGGTTAATAACTGACATATCTGATATACACCAGCATGTCTAGCTAGGTTAATAACTGACATCTCTGATATACACCAGCATAGCTAGGTTAATAACTGACATCTCTGATATACACCAGCATGTCTAGCTAGGTTAATAACTGACATATCTCTCTGATATACACCAGCATGTCTAGCTAGGTTAATAACTGACATATCTGATATACACCACCAGCATGTCTAGCTAGGTTAATAACTGACATATCTCTCTGATATACACCAGCATGTCTAGCTAGGTTAATAACTGACACATATATCTGATATACACCAGCATGTCTAGCTAGGTTAATAACTGACATCTATATCTGATATACACCAGCATGTCTAGCTAGGTTAATAACTGACACATATATCTCTGATATACACCAGCATGTCTAGCTGGTTAATAACTGACATCTCTGATATACACCAGCGTGTCTAGCTAGGTTAATAACTGACATCTCCGATATACACCAGCGTGTCTAGCTAGGTTAATAACTGACATCTATATCTGATATACACCAGCATGTCTAGCTAGGTTAATAACTGACACATATATCTGATATACACCAGCATCTCTAGCTAGGTTAATAACTGACATCTATATCTGATATACACCAGCATGTCTAGCTAGGTTAATAACTGACATATCTCTGATATACACCAGCGTGTCTAGCTAGGTTAATAACTGACTTATATCTGTGATATATTATACACCAGCATGTCTAGCTAGGTTAATAACTGACATATATATCTGATATACACACCAGCATGTCTAGCTAGGTTAATAACTGACGTATCTCTCTGATATACACCAGCGTGTCTAGTTAGGTTAATAACATCTACTGTAGATCTGGGACACACTGGGATCCATTGAGCCGGGAATAACACGGAACAAGACGGACTGGCTTTAACCCAACCCTATATCCTGGTTAACCCGAAAACAAACCATACCTACCGCGAGAGAGACTGGTGTAAACATAACATAACCATATCTACTGCAAGAGAGACTGGTGTAAACATAACATAACCATATCTATCGCTGTAGAGACACTGGTGTAAACATAACATAACCATATCTACCGCGAGAGAGACTGGTGTAAACATAACATAACCATATCTATCGCTGTAGAGCGTAGACACTGGTGTAAACATAACATAACCATATCTACCGCGAGAGAGACTGGTGTAAACATAACATAACCATATCTATATCTACCACGAGAGAGACTGGTGTAAACATAACAACCATACCTACCGCGAGAGACACTGGTGTAAACATAACAACCATACCTACCGCGAGAGACACTGGTGTAAACATAACATAACCATATCTATCACTGGAGAGAGACTGGTGTAAACATAACAACCATACCTACCACAGGAGACTGAAGAACGGGTCGACGGCCAGATAGCCGGTCAGAGTTGACCCACTGGTAACGACTGTCCGGCTGGTTTCCCAGGCTGGTTGGTTCGGTGTGCTCCAGAGGACTGTCAGTGCTGGTGTTGGATGCCACCGGGCAGTTTTGACATCTCGTCAGGTGAGTATTCTCCTACCATCGCAGTTCTGAATGGTTGTTTAGCTTGTTTCATTTAATCGTTTTGATTGATTGATTGAACATTTTATTAACAGATTGCAGAATGGGTACAATACAGTACAGCTCAATACACAGTCTGGCTGCAGATTTTTAGGTCTAGTTGAAGCTAGTTAGGTATAGTATCAACATACCTCTAGATACTATACACTACAGTACATATCCCTTACCTACTCTTACTAGCTATACCACTGGTCAGTACAACTTACTACCATAGTGTCTTTATACCTGTATCACTGTACATTAATACTACAACTCTGTACATACATCTGATTATTTAGCACTATTACTCAGCACTACTCATTTATATATTTTATACCCAGTTTAATCACCTGTACATTGTATATTGCTATTGCACTTTACTGTTACATTTGCACTCTACAGGGAAGATCAACAAAAAATATAGTACATTAGAATTATAAATGACTAGTAAAATATACAACCAGTCGTGCAAATGTAACAGTAAAGTGCAATTATAATATACAATGTGTAGGTGATTAAATTGGGTACAAAATATACAAATGAGTACTACTGAGTGTAGTGCTAATCAGATGTACAGTATACAGTGTAGAGTTGTAGTATAATATGTACAGTGATACAGGTATAAAGACAGTATGGTAGTACTAGTAGCCTAAGTCATCCTGGCCAGCAGCGTAACTAGTAAGAGTAGGATATGTACAGATATAGTATCTACATAACATAATATATAAAAGGATATATATTACACATATATATATATATATATATATGTGCAGGTAAATACAGACGGGTGTGGATAGATATATATGCGGTGACAATAAATATATATGGTCAGGTGTATATAGCATTTGTGCATGCTATCATACAGAGCTATGGGTTATAACAGCAGGTGTATAAGTAAGGGTTATATGCAGGTATATTCAGACAAATGTGGATATATATGCTGTAAATATAAGAATATAAATATGCGGTATATACAGCACTGTTGTACGCTATCAATATACAGAGTTGGATATATTGTATGATATTATGAGTAGACTATAGTATGAGGTAGGTAGTTAAGATTGTTATGATTACCATGATATCTGTGTAGGGCAGTTGTAGACAGTGAAACGCAGTAGGTAGGTATGCATTGAGTATAGGAGGTAATCTAATATGAAGATGTACTGGTTATGATAGGAGGTAATCTATATCTAATATGAAGATGTACTGGTTATGTTAGGAGGTAGTCTATATCTAATATGAAGATAGATGTACTGGTTATGATAGGAGGTAGTCTATATCTAATATGAAGATGTACTGGTTATGTTAGGAGGTAGTCTATATCTAATATGAAGATAGATGTACTGGTTATGATAGGAGGTAGTCTATATCTAATATGAAGATGTACTGGTTATGTTACGAGGTAGTCTATATCTAATATGAAGATGTGCTGGTTATGTTACGAGGTAGTCTATATCTAATATGAAGATGTACTGGTTATGATAGGATGTAATCTATATCTAATATGAAGATGTGCTGGTTATGTTACGAGGTAATCTATATCTAATATGAAGATGTACTGGTTATGATAGGATGTAATCTATATCTAATATGAAGATGTACTGGTTATGTTAGGAGGTAGTCTATATCTAATATGAAGATGTACTGGTTATGTTAGGAGGTAGTCTATATCTAATATGAAGATGTACTGGTTATGTTAGGAGGTAGTCTATATCTAATATGAAGATGTACTGGTTATGATAGGAGGTAATCTATATCTAATATGAAGATGTACTGGTTATGATAGGAGGTAATCTATATCTAATATGAAGATAGATGTACTGGTTATGTTAGGAGGTAATCTATATCTAATATGAAGATGTACTGGTTATGTTAGGAGGTAGTCTATATCTAATATGAAGATGTACTGGTTATGATAGGATGTAATCTATATCTAATATGAAGATGTACTGGTTATGTTACGAGGTAATCTATATCTAATATGAAGATAGATGTACTGGTTATGTTAGGAGGTAATCTATATCTAATATGATATGAAGATGTACTGGTTATGTTAGGAGGTAATCTATATCTAATATGATATGAAGATGTACTGGTTATGTTAGGAGGTAATCTATATCTAATATGAAGATGTACTGGTTATGTTAGGAGGTAGTCTATATCTAATATGAAGATGTACTGGTTATGTTACGAGGTAATCTATATCTAATATGAAGATGGGATTATCTCGAGGTTGTACTGAATAACACAATCTCGAGATAATCCCATCTGTCAAGTCAAGTCAAGTCAAGAGTTTTAATTGTCATGGCATACAGGTATACAATGAAATGCGGGTGGTCTTGCCCGCAACGATGTGCAATACAGTGGTACAACATATAATAGAATAAAAAAAATGAAAAAACAACATTGTGCAGTAAACAGGCAACAGGTAACATGGAGTGACATCTCGGTATCTGTACATAGTTATTTACAGAGCATATGGGACATGCTAGTTAGCTTTGGCAGTGCAACACACTGTTCCTGTTATTCTAATCTAAAGTGTCCCTTCCTTTGGCCATAAGTGTGCGTGTTTGCGACATGAGTGTGTGCCCGCTCATGTTAAAGTGTTAAGTGGCTGCTCGTGTGTGAGCGTGCACAGCGTGCGTGTCGTGTGTGTGTTCATGTGTGCTTGTGTGTGGATAGTTCAATGTTCTGAGCACTCAATGTTCATTGTTCATGGCTCTGATGGCCATCTGTGCTGATACTCAGTATAACAGCACTCCCTCTTTTGTGATATTGCTTAATTGTTAAGTGAATTAGTCCTTAATTACTCAAGGACTAAAGAAAATATGTGATTGGACCTTCCTTCGCCGTTTAAGCTATATTTCTATGAATATTGGTAAATAAATTGGCTGTAAATAAGTGTCCTTCATCTATTTCTTTTTTAACTTGTGGGCCAATGACCTGCACCTGTTATTGGTGTGTTTGGAACTAAATTGATTCTAAGAGATGAGCAGTAACCTTCTTGTGTGTGTCGTCGTTTTTTTATGCTTATTCCCGTTTGGTGCTTTCACTCACTTTTTGTTGTGTGTGTGACTGTGTGTGTGACTGTGTGTGTGACTGTGTGTGTGACTGTGTGTGTGACTGACTGTGTGTGACTGTGTGTGTGACTGTGTGTGTGACTGTGTGTGTGACTGTGTGTGTGACTGTGTGTGTGTGTGACTGTGTGTGTGACTGTGTGTGTGACTGTGTGTGTGACTGTGTGTGTGTGACTGTGTGTGTGACTGTGTGTGTGACTGTGTGTGTGACTGTGTGTGTGACTGTGTGTGACTGTGTGTGTGACTGTGTGTGTGACTGTGTGTGTGTGACTGTGTGTGTGACTGTGTGTGTGACTGACTGTGTGTGTGACTGTGTGTGTGTGTGTGTGTGTGTGTGTGTGACTGTGTGTGTGACTGTGTGTGTGTGACTGTGTGTGTGACTGTGTGTGTGACTGTGTGTGTGACTGTGTGTGTGTGTGACTGTGTGTGTGACTGTGTGTGTGATCTACAGCCATCCTGGCCAATCAAATGGAGAAGCTCCAGGATCTGAGCCAATCGGAGCTGGAGGAGCTGCTTGACAACACAGAGAGGGTGGAGACCATCGCTTTGGAATCTGATGAGGTAAGGCGTGTACCGTGGGAGCCGGTAGAACGGGTCGGTCCGTGTGGGAGGAGCCTCGTGCTGCACTGTACCGTGGGAGCTGGTAGAACGGGTCGGTCCGTGGGAGGAGCCTGTAGAACGGGTCGGTCCGGTGGGAGGAGCCTCGTGCTGCACTGTACCGTATAGGAGCCTGTAGAACGGGTCGGTCCGTGGGAGGAGCCTGTAGAACGGGTCGGTCCGTGGGGGAGGAGCCTCGTGCTGCACTGTACCGTATAGGAGCTGGTAGAACGGGTCGGTCCGTGGGGGAGGAGCCTGTAGAACGGGTCGGTCCATGGGAGGAGCCTGTAGAACGGGTCGGTCCGTGGGAGGAGCCTGTAGAACGGGTCGGTCTGTGGGAGGAGCCTGTAGAACGGGTTGGTCCGTGGGAGGAGCCTCGTGCTGTTTCAGTCCCAGTGTGGAGTTTCAGTTTCAGTTTCAACCCTATTTGAACAACAGGGACAACCAACGGCACACATTAATGAACATAAAGTAAATGTGTGAGACAGTGTTGTGTCCCTGGGCCCTGGTGTTAACCCTTTCACTGCCACAGGACAGCCGGTTAACCCTTTCACTGCCACAGGACAGCCGGTTAACCCTTTCACTGTGACAATACAGAAGGTTAGCCCTTTACTATCGCGCCACCGACGGCGATAATGATGGAGCGTCGCCGTCGATTGTGTGATAGTAAAGGGACTAACCTTCTGTCGTGTGGCGGTGGAAGGGTTAAACGCCACTAAAAAAAAGAAAGCATAACATTATGTGGAATGCAGGTAATTAACACTTTGACGACCGCTGGGACCCCGTCTAATATGGTGGTAGAGGACCAAGGTTTGTCAACACACCGATGTCTTTTTGTAGAGCTATATCTATGCTTTATAGTATTGCCATCTGTCCATTCTCATTGTCACTTGAGTTCATAAACCGTCCCTTCAAAATGGCGTAAAGGAAAAAAAAATCCATCAATAGGTTGTCATTTTATAGCGCCGTGAATATAAGCTCTCGTCTATTTTCTGGAAAGCTAGTTATGGAGCTAAACGGCTACTAACGTTATATTCAACGCCATTTCCGTTTTATATATGCTAAAGAAATAACACAAACTGCATATGATCCGGGCTCTCCCAAAGCATGTATGGATGAAAGGGGGGCGGCGGGGGAGGTCGTTTAGTATTATTGATCACCAATAACAGTGTCCGTGTTTAAGTTTAAGTTTATTTGGATCCCCATTAGCCACAGCAGTGCTGGGGCTATTCTTCCTGGGGTCCATAACACATAAAATACAGTTACAGACTTATACACTCACAACATTTACATGTCATACAGACAATTAAAACAACAATAAAAACCCTAATCAAATTCATAATACAATATAACAATATATACGCCTTATGAATTCATAATACAATACAATAATACCTACTCATAATTAATTCATAATACAATACAGCATAATATACTATTTAGCTTTTACATACATTATCTATGTTCATATCAGCCAATTATACAATATTTTAATAATATATCCCTATCAGACACATGCCTTTTCATCCATATATACCTATCTCTTTATCAGACACATACATTTTCATTTACGTACACACTATCTATTAGGGAATGTCAATTTCTTTGGTTGAAAATGTTGTTTTACCACGATTTTGAAACGACATTTACTATTCTCCTGCTTAACATGTCTGGGAAGAGAGTTCCATTCCTGCATACCACGGAACATGACAGTTCGCTTTATTGCATTCAACCTCACTTTTGGAAGTGAAAAACCTTGTGCAGAAGCATGTCTGGTGGAATGGTTGTGTCTGTCAAGACTTATTGATAAATTGTTATATAAAATTGAGGGGATCTTTCTAACAAGAATATTCCTAGTGAATACAAGGAGTGAGCAGAGTAATTTATGTTTGACAAGTAACCAAGTTAAACAACTGTGCATCGCTGCAACATTAGTTCTGTACTCACAGCGAAGCGCTATACGTGCTGCTTTGTTTTGTACCATTTGTAATTTTTTCAGTTTATTCGTCGTTACATTCGACCATACTGCAGGACAATAGTCAAAACCAGAGCTTGAATTACCTGTTTGATAGAATTTAGTGGTAACAAATGAGCACATCTTTTAACAACAGAAATCCCTCTTCCCATTTTCACTACTATATTGTTTATATGGTGTGACCATGACAATTTACTGTCTAATGTTACCCCTAGGAGTTTAGTCTCCTGGACTTGATTAATTACCACATCACTTATCAAAAGTTTCAAGACTGGGTTCGTTCTTAGAGTATGGTTTGAACCGAAAATGATGCTACTTGTCTTTGATATGTTTAGAACTAGTTTGTTATTCTTTATCCATTCCATCACTGATTGCAACTCTGCCTTTAGGACCGTATTTAATTCATTGGCTGTTGAGGCTGATGTGTAAATCGTTGAATCATCCGCATACATAGAAATATAGGACTTATTTAGGACAAGAGGCATGTCATTTGTAAATATGGTGTAGAGCAAAGGCCCAAGGCAACTTCCTTGGGGTACTCCACACCTTACCGTTTTAACTTCTGAGTAACTCCCATTAAAAAAACGATTTGTTTCCGGTTTGCTAAATAAGTTTGCATCCAAGATAGTGCAGATGAGGAGAAACCGTAACATTCAAGTTTTTTAAGTAAGAATTTGTTATCTATGATGTCGAATGCTGCAGTAAAATCAAGCAAGACAGCTCCAACCATTTTCTTTTTATCTATCTCTTTCAGCCAATCATCCGTCATTTGGGTTAAAGCAGTCGCTGTTGAATGTCCTTCACGATATGTATGTTGAAAATCAGTGGTCAATGTGTTAAAAGAAAAGTAGCATTTAATCTGTTCACTTACTATTCTTTCCATCAGTTTACTTAAAACTGGCAGTAAACTTATGGGACGACTATTAGATCCTGAGAATGGCAATTTCAAATTTTTTGGCAGTGGTATTACTTTGGCAGTTTTCCACTGTTGCGGATACAAACATTCACTAAAGGATTGATTTATAATATGACAGATAGCAGGGGCAATTAAATCAGGGACCAATTTCAGAAGTTTCCCGTCAAGACCGTCAACACCTGGTGGTTTGTTTTTAGTGGTACTTAACATATGTTCTACATTACTTATAGTCACACTATCAAAATTAAATTTACAATTTTTATCTTTCATTATTTTATTCTTTATTAATAAATAAGATTTTTCATTATCTATTGTTTGCATATTATTCCTTAAATTATCTACTTTTCCAATAAAATAATTGTTCATATGATTAGCAATCTCAACTGATTTGGTGAGGAATTTTCCTTCTCATGCACATCATGCTAAATATATACAGCAGACATGTACACAGACAATGTACAAACAAACAATAATACTACATATTAGGCACAGGCGAGCATATGGGGTTAGAGTTCTGCAGGGCTGTTGTGTTCACATGTGTAGTTATTTCTTAACCATGTTTTGAAAGTGTGTTTGAATTATCTGGGTGTTTCAATATTGCGGATGTAAATTGGAATGGAGTTCCATGTCTTGGCAGCTCTCACGGAGAGGGCTGACTGGCTAAATGTACTTTTCCTTAGTGGAACAGCCAAGAGTCACCCGGTACAACAGTTCTGGTGAACCTGCTGCTGGGGGTGAAACAATCTGAAAGTGGGGGTGGGGCTAGACCATGGAGGTGTGGCTAGTCCATGGGGGTGGGGCTAGACCATGGGGGTGGGGCTAGACCATGGAGGTGGGGCTGGACCATGGAGGTGTGGCTAGACCATGGAGGTGGGGCTAGACCATGGGGGTGGGGCTGGACCATGGAGGTGGGGCTAGACCATGGAGGTGGGGCTGGACCATGGAGGTGGGGCTAGACCATGGAGGTGGGGCTAGACCATGGAGGTGGGGCTAGTCCATGGGGGTGGGGCTAGACCATGGGGGTGGGGCTAGACCATGGAGGTGGGGCTGGACCATGGAGGTGTGGCTAGACCATGGAGGTGGGGCTAGACCATGGGGGTGGGGCTGGACCATGGAGGTGGGGCTAGACCATGGAGGTGTGGCTAGACCATGGAGGTGGGGCTAGACCATGGAGGTGGGGCTAGACCATGGAGGTGGGGCTGGACCATGGAGGTGGGGCTAGACCATGGAGGTGGGGCTAGACCATGGAGGTGGGGCTAGACCATGGAGGTGTGGCTAGACCATGGAGGATCTTGAAGACCAGACTGGCATGGGTTAGTTTGATGATGTTGACCCAGCTCAAGAGGGCATGCTTGATGTTGCCCCAGCTCAAGAGGGCATGCTTATCCAGGATATTGCAGGGGTGGTGACGGATAGGCTTCTGGTCCAGAACCTTCAGAGCCTGTTTGTATGCAGATTGAATGGACGCTAGAGTTGTTTTGCAGGTCTGGGTCCAGCTGGTAATATACAGTACGTAAGGTGTGACATGATGATGGCATTGAAGTACAGTGTTGCTGCTTCAATGTTAGTTGAAGACAGTTTCTGACGTATCGGACGTTGGATAGATTGAATTTGACTGTTTGCGTGACTTTTTTTACCTGTTTTTTTAATGTGAGGTTGCAGTCTAGGATGATTCCTTTAGGGCTGCAACGATTAGTCGACATAATCGACGATGTCGATTATAAAAAATCGTCGACGAGGAATTGTTGCGTCGATTAGTCATTTACATTTTTTTTGAAAAATAATTATATATATATATATATATATATATATATATATATATATTTTTTTTTTGCACTACCTATCTTTGTGAAAGTGGCTTCTCAGCTCTGGTCCAGCCAGCTGAAGACTTCTTAGCTTAACATAACAGACCGACAGTAAGTTTGGGGGAACTAATGGGATAACTGGGGATGTTGTTTGGTCCTGACAAGAGTCTCAAAGCAACTCTGAGGTCATGCTCAATGTTTAATCTGTTCCTCAGCTGGACCAGAGCTGAGAAGCCACTTTCACAAAGATTGGTAGTGCAAAAAAAAATATATATATATTTTTATTTTTTTATATAATTGTTTTTCGATTAGTCGACTAATCGAAAAAATAATCGACAGATTAGTCGACTACCAAAATAGTCATAGTCAGAGATACCGATGGTAAAACATTTCAGATGCTTGGGAGTGGAAATATTCCCCACCATAAGACAAACTGTGAAGCACAACTACACAAAAATCCAAAACTAAATCAAAGACGACCTTGATAGATGGGCAAAACTTAAAAACACAGTACAAGCACGGATATCAATTGTTAAGATGGATGTACTACCTAGAATCAACTTCTTCAGTTCAATGCTACCGTTATCCCCTCCAGAGGGTTACTGGAAAAGATTACACTCCTCCACATACAAATTTATTTGGAATAACAAACCACCACGTATAAAAAGATCCACCGCACAGAGAAATAAAGCAGATGGTGGCATGGCATTTCCAGATTTTTTCCTATATTTTAAGGCGTACACATTAAGTCCATTGACAACATGGTTTGACCCCCAAGCATTAGTATCCTGGAGAAAATTAGAAGAAAACATAGTAGCCCCACATAGACTGAAGGACATAGCATACACTAAACTACCAATCAAGCACTGTGAACGAAAATTTTGCCCCATAATTACTCATGCGATCCGGATATGGCGTGAATCACAAAAAAAAAATCCTAACCCACAAAAATGGCACAATCATACTCCCTTATTCAATAACGATGCACTCTTAATTGGAAAACGACCTATAAGATTCCCTATATGGGAAGAGCGAGGCATACACTCATTAGGGGATGTTTTTAACAAACAGGGTTTTTGTAGTGATAAAGAAATACGCAAAAAATGTAATCTCACCAAGTCCACATGGCTTTTTCACAAACAGTTACAGCTATGTTTGAAGTCTCACAGTGTTCCATTAGACAGACCAATTGAACACCACAGATACCACAAATTCTTCTACGAGAGGTTTTGTTTCAGAATTTTATCATCAATTACTAACGTCCTCGTATGAAACCCTCCACCTAGACTCTGTCTGGAGGAGGGATATACCAGACCTGGAAAATGACTTTGATTGGCAAGGAGCCTGGGCAAATGTCCGACTTACATCAAGGAACCCGGATCATCAACAAATCAATCTTAACTATATTCACAGGACATACTTGACTCCTATAAGACTGTGCCGAATGGGGCTTAAACAAGACTCCAAATGCTCCCAATGTACAAATGGGGACGAAGGGACATTTATGCACATGTATTGGGACTGCCCACCAGTTAAGATATTCTGGAAAGATGTGACCCAACAAATATCAAAACTCGTATCTTGGAATATAGTACAGTTTCGGTACCTGTACACCCCTCGGTATTACTATTGAATGATGTTTTTGAGTTTGCAGTGAATCCACAGCTAAAGAGATTGGTTTTATCGGGTATCACAGTAGCTAAAAAGCTGATCGCATCACGCTGGTTTCAACCGGAAAAAATTTGCCGTAAAGTTTGGTTTCTTACATATCTCGATGTAATTTACCAAGAAATATCTACAGCAAGAATTCTGGGTCTCAATGAATCCAAAATGTCAATGTGGTTAGAAGTGGTGGAGAGAATAAAAGCTAGCTTATAATGGTAGTGTCTGGTTAGGTGCGAGGGATAGTGGAGGTACTTCTCAAGGTGGGGTCCGGGAGGGGGGGGTTCGAGCTGAGCATATGTGTGTAGGTTTTTTAGATAACAGGTATTAGGGGTATATCTTATATAAGACAACTAACTAAAATGTGATCTCATTGGATGTGCCCTGACAATTAATGCTTGTATATCTTATCGTGTGTTGTCATGTTTGTTTATATGTTTGTTTAAAAAATAATTAAAAAATAAAATACAAAATAGTCGTTAGTTGCAGCCCTAATTCCAAGGTATTTGCATTCGGTCACCACTTGGAGCTTCTCTCCAGCAGCAGAGACGTCTGGATCAGGTGTGTTTGATGATCATTTTTCAAAGAACATGCAGATGGTCTTCTTTGCATTCAAGTGGAGGCAACAGTCAGTGAGCCATTGAGCTACCTGCACCATGGTTGTATTAAGTACATTGAGCTACCTGCACCATGGTTGTATTAAGTACATTGAGCTACCTGCACCATGGTTGTATTAAGTACATTGAGCTACCTGCACCATGGTTGTATTAAGTACATTGAGCTACCTGCACCATGGTTGTATTAAGTACATTGAGCTACCTGCACCATGGTTGTATTAAGTACATTGAGCTACCTGCACCATGGTTGTATTAAGTACATTGAGCTACCTGCACCATGGTTGTATTAAGTACATTGAGCTACCTGCACCATGGTTGTATTAAGTACATTGAGCTACCTGCACCATGGTTGTATTAAGTACATTGAGCTACCTGCACCATGGTTGTATTAAGTACATTGAGCTACCTGCACCATGGTTGTATTAAGTACTTTTGCCGCTTCTGCTTTGTTTTTGGCACGTACATAAATGACTGTCGTCCGCGTACATCTGGCCTAGGGAGCAGGTCACGTATGTACAGGCTGAACAGGAAGGGGGCCCAGGGTTGAACCCTGTGGCACACCCACATCGTATTCCAGGGGGGGGGGGGGGGGGGGGATAGATCACCATTTACTCTGACACATTGTGTCCTACCCTCAAGATAAGATCTCATCCATTTTAGGGCGTGAGAAGAAAAAATGAAACATGGAGCAGCTTAGTGACGAGCACATCGTGGCTGATGGTATCAAACTGGCCTTTTTCAGGTCTAAAAACACGGCTCCAATCACGCCTCCCTTGTCCATCTTCGCTTTTACCGTCTCTAAAAAAGAAGCAGTTTCGGTGGAATGATTGGCTCTGAACCCAAACTGCATGGGGTGAAGACTAGGGATGGGTACCTTCACATTTGAACCAATACCGGACCGTTACCTGTGAATCGATACCGGTACCCAACAGTACCTTTTTTCTAGGGATGCACCGATTGGGAAATTCTTGGCCGAAACCGATACCGAAAATAGGAAACAGTTGGCCGAAAACCGAATGCAGAAAGGCAGAAAATGATTAATATAAATATGTATTTTTTTAGCTACCTGATTATGGCAAAACTTAACTTAAAGGGGAACTCCAACATTTTGGGAAATTAGCTTATTTAACATCTTCCCTGGAGTTAGACAAGAAGATACATACCTTTTTTGTCTCTGTGCGTGCATTTAGCTTTGGGAATAGACGCTCCGTTAGCATAGCTTAGCTTCATCACTGGAAGTGAGGCAGATCCGTAGCCTTACAGTGCCTTACAGTGTATTGCAAGGTCTGACATTGACCAAACTTGATATGCATGACCTTGGTGCGCTCTAGGTCAACTCCTGAAAAGGGGGTCAATGTCAGACTTTGCAATCAAAAGTTAGGGGGCTAATAACCCTTGCCATAATTTCAGTGCGCCCCCTAACTTTTGATTGCAAGGTCTGACATTGACCCCCTTTTCAGGAGTTGACCTAGAGCCCACCAAGGTCATGCATATCAAATTTGGTCAACGTTCTAGAATATTCCAGTAAAGGGCGATTATCATGGAATATTTATATTTTCCTTGAAAACGAGGGCTTTTCAAAATGCTATAAAACGAAAATGAACAGATAAAAAAACAATCCGCTTCGACAATGTTGACTGGAAAACGAGTCATTGATAAGCGACGGGCAGATTAGACACTAGGGATGTGCATCTCCTCACTGAGGCCGATGCGATGTGCATCTCGATACGGTGCCAACGATACGATACATTAACGATACATTTGAAGCACCGGGCGATGCGATGCGATATGATTCACCCCCTGTTGAGATACGATACGATTCGATACGATTTGATTCAACATAATGCGATTCGGGGCGATACGATGCGATTCAACACGATGCAAAATAATAATAATAATAAATAATACAATTTTATGGTATGACAGAGGATTTGGTTGTATTCCTTATATGCAGCTTATATTATTATTAAAAATAAAATAATCTACTGTAAGACAATTTATATAAAAACTATTGGGTGCCTAAGAAGAAGAGAGAGAGAGAGAGAGAGAGAGAGACCCTCCCCGTCTGAGCTGTCGTCGACAGTTGATGATGTCACACACTAGACTAGGTCACTAGGATGCGGCGTCTATACTTTCCGACCGTAGCTCCATTATGTCAACAACACGGAGCCAGACTGGATGGATTGCATGAAGCGATATAATTAAGAAATGAATAACCAATAAATGTGAAGTTATCTTTGAACCCCTGTTGTCAAGCGTCTTCAATATACCCCCCCCCCCTCCTCACTAATGGTACTGGTGTTGCAGAGTCACTTTAGTTAGACACTAGTTTAGTGTTAGCTGAACGGCTAACTGGCGTTAGCCAGAGGCTACTAGCGTTAGCATGTTGAGCAATTCTATTCATGTCTCCTCTCCGGGCACTGTTTGTTGATAACTGTGACGCGGCTCTCGCCTTATATGTAGTAGCGAAGCAATAGTATCTGCTGTGTGTGTGTGCAGTCACAGTGCACTGCTGACAAGTGGATGAGAGGAAATTATATCAATGCATCGGTTTTTGACGATGCAAAGACGCTACAACAAGATGCATCGCGAGTTCAGCCTGACATTTTGCCGACGCAGACTTATTCCACCGGTGCACTTGCATCGTGAACGTGTATGCCGGCGCACCGATGCAAATCGATGAATCGTCACATCACTATTAGACACATAGCCATAATTTAAAACATAGATTAGGCGTTATTAACGCTAACATTGAAGTGGATGGTGGGCATTCAAGCGCTAAATCATGCGCCCCCTGCTGGCACTGAAAGTGTTAAAGTCAAGTCCATTTTCTTTTCTCTGTAGGATAACTACAACAAAGTGCATTCAGAACAAAGCCAAGGTGCTTTAAAATTGCATAACGATCTGCATAACGACACAGGACTGTTGTATTTACTACATCTCCCGTGACTCTTAGCGGGGGATGACGTAGCTTACGAGAGACGGGTCAAAGAGGAATGGAAGCATTGTTAGCTAGCTTAACGCTAACGTTAGTTCAAAAGGTTTTAACCGCGACGGGCATATAGTAATGGCGAGGATATAAAGCATGTTAAAGACGCATTTATTGGATGCGTTGCTCGCGGAGTTTACAATAGAAACAGCGCGACTCCCAAGAGGAGTTAGTTATCACAGGCTGCAGAACGCAGGAAGAGCTGCCAAGCTGCTCACGTTACACGTTGCACGTTTTGATTACGTCATCACAACAACACTTTAGGTTACGAACGTTACGTAACCCTGTTCTTTGACATTCAGTGATATATTTTCGGTGCTAAAACCCTTTCGGCCGAAAGAGCCTTTTTTTTTAAATTATTATTATTATTGATCTTTTTCCCCCTCCATTTTCCTCCGATTTTCTCCCATCCCAATGTTAGTCGTATGCCAATTCCCAATCCCTTCCTGGTCGCTGCGCACTCTACCCCCCACAGTCAGATCATCTGGGAGAGTGGAGGCTATCACGTGCTTCCTCCGACACACGTCCAGCCAATCAACCGCTTCTTTTCACCTGGCAGCGCGGATCCTCCCTGAGAGGGTGTAGCGTGTGGAAGGATCACACTATCCCCACTCAGGTCCTATCCGCGCTTAGCAGGCGCCCCGACCGAACTGTAGGAGTCGCTGTTTACAACGACCCGGACCCACCCCGCCAGCTTCTCCCACCCTCTAATACAGCCAATTGTATTAGTGTGAACGGCCAGCCAAGCTGGTGACAACCCCGGAGCTGTGAGCTGGATTCGAACAGGCGAATCCAGCTCACAGCTCCGGGGTTGGTGACGAACGCAATCTCCGCTACGCCACCTAACCGCTCGAAAGAGCCTTTTTAACCATTTTCGGCCGATAATTTCCGGTGGCCGAATATTCGGTGCATCCCTACCTTTTCCGGTACTTTAGTCTCTAAAAAATGTAATCTACCTACCTCAGTTGTAAAAAAGAATTCCAAACTTAATATTTTATAAATAAATAATGTATTATTATTACTTTATTATTATTTACATCTTACTGATATAAAGCACTTTGAACTGCAATCTCCTGTATGAAAGGTGCTATACAAATAAAGTTATTATTATTATTATTTATTTAGAACAACATATATATATATATATACACAGTCACACACATATCAAATTATTCTTTTCATAATGTATTATCTGCGAGACAGCGCCAACATGCAACAAGTCGAAATTCTCTGCTATCTCCACTGTCTGTGTGTCTGTCAACTCTGCTTTGGTCCAATCACATTCCCCCACCCACAGTCTGCGAATCAGAGGCAGAGTAGGGCGGGTCTTCACGATAAGTTTGGTTGTCTCACAGCAACCTGGGGCAGTGCAGAGCCAAGTTATAATAATGAATCTGCGCAGTGATTGATTGGATGAAAACTTTATTAACAGATTGTAGAATGGGTACAATACAGTACGGCTCAATACATACAATTGTTAAGGGGATGCAGACCAGAGAAAGACTTTCCTCTTGTTTACATCAGGGTCCCCCATTTTCAATTCATAGTGAATTGTAAGTAAGGGTGCAACCAGCACCGTGCAATCCATTCTTTGTGGATCTAGTCTCTCTCTCTCTCTCTCTCTCTCTCTCTCTCTCTCTCTCTCTCTCTCTCTCTCTCTCTCTCTCTCTCTCTCTCTCTCTCTCTCTCTCTCTCTCTCTCTCTCTCTCTCTCTCTCTCGCACACACACACAGAGATCCAACGCTTGGTTTGCAGTAGCTGAACCGCTTAGCGTGCGGTTTCGCTTAGCGGTAAACAAAATGTTGACGTCATCGGACTTTTTTTTCCTTTTTTATAAAAAAGAAAATGATTATACATTTTTTTCTGCAAGAATAATAATAATAATAATAATAAATGTCTGTCTCTTCTGTCTGCAGATCCAGAACATACAGCTGGAGAGGGAGATGGCTCTGGCCTCCAACCGGAGCCTGGCGGAGCAGAACCTGGACATGAGGCCGCGGCTAGAGGAGCAGAGGCAGAGCCTGGTGGAGAGATACTCCCTGTTGGAGACGGCGAGAGACACCTACCTACAACACTGTCAGCTCAGAGGTAAGACAGCTAGAGACACCTACCTACAACACTGTCAGCTCAGAGGTAAGACAGCTAGAGACACCTACCTACAACACTGTCAGCTCAGAGGTAAGACAGCTAGAGACACCTACCTACAACACTGTCAGCTCAGAGGTAAGACGGCGAGAGACACCTACCTACAACACTGTCAGCTCAGAGGTAAGACAGCGAGAGACACCTACCTACAACACTGTCAGCTCAGAGGTAAGACAGCTAGAGACACCTACCTACAACACTGTCAGCTCAGAGGTAAGACAGCTAGAGACACCTACCTACAACACTGTCAGCTCAGAGGTAAGACAGCTAGAGACACCTACCTACAACACTGTCAGCTCAGAGGTAAGACAGCTAGAGACACCTACCTACAACACTGTCAGCTCAGAGGTAAGACAGCTAGAGACACCTACCTACAACACTGTCAGCTCAGAGGTAAGACAGCGAGAGACACCTACCTACAACACTGTCAGCTCAGAGGTAAGACAGCGAGAGACACCTACCTACAACACTGTCAGCTCAGAGGTAAGACAGCGAGAGACACCTACCTACAACACTGTCAGCTCAGAGGTAAGACAGCTAGAGACACCTACCTACAACACTGTCAGCTCAGAGGTAAGACAGCGAGAGACACCTACCTACAACACTGTCAGCTCAGAGGTAAGACAGCGAGAGACACCTACCTACAACACTGTCAGCTCAGAGGTAAGACAGCGAGAGACACCTACCTACAACACTGTCAGCTCAGAGGTAAGACAGCTAGAGACACCTACCTACAACACTGTCAGCTCAGAGGTAAGACAGCTAGAGACACCTACCTACAACACTGTCAGCTCAGAGGTAAGACAGTGAGAGACACCTACCTACAACACTGTCAGCTCAGAGGTAAGACAGCGAGAGACACCTACCTACAACACTGTCAGCTCAGAGGTAAGACAGAGAGAGACACCTACCTACAACACTGTCAGCTCAGAGGTAAGACAGCGAGAGACACCTACCTACAACACTGTCAGCTCAGAGGTAAGACAGCTAGAGACACCTACCTACAACACTGTCAGCTCAGAGGTAAGACAGCTAGAGACACCTACCTACAACACTGTCAGCTCAGAGGTAAGACAGTGAGAGACACCTACCTACAACACTGTCAGCTCAGAGGTAAGACAGCGAGAGACACCTACCTACAACACTGTCAGCTCAGAGGTAAGACAGAGAGAGACACCTACCTACAACACTGTCAGCTCAGAGGTAAGACAGCTAGAGACACCTACCTACAACACTGTCAGCTCAGAGGTAAGACGGCGAGAGACACCTACCTACAACACTGTCAGCTCAGAGGTAAGACAGCTAGAGACACCTACCTACAACACTGTCAGCTCAGAGGTAAGACAGCGAGAGACACCTACCTACAACACTGTCAGCTCAGAGGTAAGACAGCGAGAGACACCTACCTACAACACTGTCAGCTCAGAGGTAAGACAGCTAGAGACACCTACCTACAACACTGTCAGCTCAGAGGTAAGACAGCTAGAGACACCTACCTACAACACTGTCAGCTCAGAGGTAAGACAGCGAGAGACACCTACCTACAACACTGTCAGCTCAGAGGTAAGACAGCGAGAGACACCTACCTACAACACTGTCAGCTCAGAGGTAAGACAGCGAGAGACACCTACCTACAACACTGTCAGCTCAGAGGTAAGACAGCTAGAGACACCTACCTACAACACTGTCAGCTCAGAGGTAAGACAGCTAGAGACACCTACCTACAACACTGTCAGCTCAGAGGTAAGACAGCGAGAGACACCTACCTACAACACTGTCAGCTCAGAGGTAAGACAGCGAGAGACACCTACCTACAACACTGTCAGCTCAGAGGTAAGACGGCGAGAGACACCTACCTACAACACTGTCAGCTCAGAGGTAAGACAGCTAGAGACACCTACCTACAACACTGTCAGCTCAGAGGTAAGACAGCGAGAGACACCTACCTACAACACTGTCAGCTCAGAGGTAAGACAGCTAGAGACACCTACCTACAACACTGTCAGCTCAGAGGTAAGACAGCTAGAGACACCTACCTACAACACTGTCAGCTCAGAGGTAAGACAGCTAGAGACACCTACCTACAACACTGTCAGCTCAGAGGTAAGACAGCGAGAGACACCTACCTACAACACTGTCAGCTCAGAGGTAAGACAGCGAGAGACACCTACCTACAACACTGTCAGCTCAGAGGTAAGACAGCTAGAGACACCTACCTACAACACTGTCAGCTCAGAGGTAAGACAGCTAGAGACACCTACCTACAACACTGTCAGCTCAGAGGTAAGACAGCTAGAGACACCTACCTGCAACACTGTCAGCTCAGAGGTAAGACAGCGAGAGACACCTACCTACAACACTGTCAGCTCAGAGGTAAGACAGCTAGAGAGACACCTACCTACAACACTGTCAGCTCAGAGGTAAGACAGCTAGAGACACCTACCTACAACACTGTCAGCTCAGAGGTAAGACAGCGAGAGACACCTACCTACAACACTGTCAGCTCAGAGGTAAGACAGCTAGAGACACCTACCTACAACACTGTCAGCTCAGAGGTAAGACAGCTAGAGACACCTACCTACAACACTGTCAGCTCAGAGGTAAGACAGCGAGAGACACCTACCTACAACACTGTCAGCTCAGAGGTAAGACAGCGAGAGACACCTACCTACAACACTGTCAGCTCAGAGGTAAGACAGCGAGAGACACCTACCTACAACACTGTCAGCTCAGAGGTAAGACAGCGAGAGACGCCTACCTACAACACTGTCAGCTCAGAGGTAAGACAGCGAGAGACACCTACCTACAACACTGTCAGCTCAGAGGTAAGACGGCGAGAGACACCTACCTACAACACTGTCAGCTCAGAGGTAAGACAGCGAGAGACACCTACCTACAACACTGTCAGCTCAGAGGTAAGACAGCTAGAGACACCTACCTGCAGCACTGTCATGTTAGTTAGCTACAAAAGCACAAAAAAACGCAAAAAAATTAACGAACTAAAACGAAAACGAACGCAAAAAAATAACGCAAAAAACTAACGAAAAAAACGAAAACGCAAAAAAACAACGCAAAAAAACGAACGAACTAAAACAAAAACGCAAAAAAACGAACGAACTAAAATGAAAACGCAAAAAAAACGCACAATTGTACGAACTAAAACGAAAACGCAAAAAAACGAACAAACTAAAACGAAAACGCAAAAGAAAAACGCTAAAAAATTAACAAACGAAAACGAACGCAAAAAAAGAACACAAAAAACGAACGAAAAAAACGAACGAAAAAAAAATTTAAATAACGCAAAAAAACTAACGAACTAAAACAAAAACGCAAAAAAACTAACGAACTAAAACGAAAACGCAAAAAAAAACTGCACAAAAATTTACGAACTAAAACGAAGTTCTACGAGACACCTACCTGCAACACTGTCAGCTCAGAGGTAAGACAGCTAGAGACACCTACCTACAACACTGTCAGCTCAGAGGTAAGACGGCGAGAGATACCTACCTACAACACTGTCAGCTCAGAGGTAAGACAGTGAGAGAGACACCTACCTACAACACTGTCAGCTCAGAGGTAAGACAGCTAGAGACACCTACCTACAACACTGTCAGCTCAGAGGTAAGACAGCGAGAGACACCTACCTACAACACTGTCAGCTCAGAGGTAAGACAGTGAGAGACACCTACCTACAACACTGTCAGCTCAGAGGTAAGACAGGGAGAGACACCTACCTACAACACTGTCAGCTCAGAGGTAAGACAGCTAGAGACACCTACCTACAACACTGTCAGCTCAGAGGTAAGACAGCTAGAGACACCTACCTACAACACTGTCAGCTCAGAGGTAAGACAGCGAGAGACACCTACCTACAACACTGTCAGCTCAGAGGTAAGACAGCTAGAGACACCTACCTACAACACTGTCAGCTCAGAGGTAAGACAGTGAGAGACACCTACCTACAACACTGTCAGCTCAGAGGTAAGACAGCTAGAGACACCTACCTGCAACACTGTCAGCTCAGAGGTAAGACAGCGAGAGACACCTACCTACAACACTGTCAGCTCAGAGGTAAGACAGCTAGAGACACCTACCTACAACACTGTCAGCTCAGAGGTAAGACAGCGAGAGACACCTACCTACAACACTGTCAGCTCAGAGGTAAGACAGCTAGAGACACCTACCTACAACACTGTCAGCTCAGAGGTAAGACAGCTAGAGACACCTACCTACAACACTGTCAGCTCAGAGGTAAGACAGCTAGAGACACCTACCTACAACACTGTCAGCTCAGAGGTAAGACAGCTAGAGACACCTACCTACAACACTGTCAGCTCAGAGGTAAGACAGCGAGAGACACCTACCTACAACACTGTCAGCTCAGAGGTAAGACAGTGAGAGACACCTACCTACAACACTGTCAGCTCAGAGGTAAGACAGCGAGAGACACCTACCTACAACACTGTCAGCTCAGAGGTAAGACGGCGAGAGACACCTACCTACAACACTGTCAGCTCAGAGGTAAGACAGCTAGAGACACCTACCTACAACACTGTCAGCTCAGAGGTAAGACAGCTAGAGACACCTACCTACAACACTGTCAGCTCAGAGGTAAGACAGCTAGAGACACCTACCTACAACACTGTCAGCTCAGAGGTAAGACAGCTAGAGACACCTACCTGCAACACTGTCAGCTCAGAGGTAAGACAGCTAGAGACACCTACCTGCAGCACTGTCAGCTCAGAGGTAAGACAGCTAGAGACACCTACCTACAACACTGTCAGCTCAGAGGTAAGACAGCGAGAGACACCTACCTACAACACTGTCAGCTCAGAGGTAAGACAGTGAGAGACACCTACCTACAACACTGTCAGCTCAGAGGTAAGACAGCTAGAGACACCTACCTACAACACTGTCAGCTCAGAGGTAAGACAGCGAGAGACACCTACCTACAACACTGTCAGCTCAGAGGTAAGACGGCGAGAGACACCTACCTACAACACTGTCAGCTCAGAGGTAAGACAGCGAGAGACACCTACCTACAACACTGTCAGCTCAGAGGTAAGACAGCTAGAGACACCTACCTACAACACTGTCAGCTCAGAGGTAAGACAGCGAGAGACACCTACCTACAACACTGTCAGCTCAGAGGTAAGACAGCTAGAGACACCTACCTACAACACTGTCAGCTCAGAGGTAAGACAGCTAGAGACACCTACCTACAACACTGTCAGCTCAGAGGTAAGACAGTGAGAGACACCTACCTACAACACTGTCAGCTCAGAGGTAAGACAGCGAGAGACACCTACCTACAACACTGTCAGCTCAGAGGTAAGACAGCGAGAGACACCTACCTACAACACTGTCAGCTCAGAGGTAAGACAGCGAGAGACACCTACCTACAACACTGTCAGCTCAGAGGTAAGACAGTGAGAGACACCTACCTACAACACTGTCAGCTCAGAGGTAAGACAGTGAGAGACACCTACCTACAACACTGTCAGCTCAGAGGTAAGACAGGGAGAGACACCTACCTACAACACTGTCAGCTCAGAGGTAAGACAGCTAGAGACACCTACCTGCAACACTGTCAGCTCAGAGGTAAGACAGCGAGAGACACCTACCTACAACACTGTCAGCTCAGAGGTAAGACAGCTAGAGACACCTACCTACAACACTGTCAGCTCAGAGGTAAGACAGCGAGAGACACCTACCTGCAACACTGTCAGCTCAGAGGTAAGACAGCGAGAGACACCTACCTACAACACTGTCAGCTCAGAGGTAAGACAGCTAGAGACACCTACCTACAACACTGTCAGCTCAGAGGTAAGACAGCTAGAGAGACACCTACCTGCAACACTGTCAGCTCAGAGGTAAGACAGCGAGAGACACCTACCTACAACACTGTCAGCTCAGAGGTAAGACAGCGAGAGACACCTACCTACAACACTGTCAGCTCAGAGGTAAGACAGTGAGAGACACCTACCTACAACACTGTCAGCTCAGAGGTAAGACAGTGAGAGACACCTACCTACAACACTGTCAGCTCAGAGGTAAGACAGTGAGAGACACCTACCTACAACACTGTCAGCTCAGAGGTAAGACAGCGAGAGACACCTACCTACAACACTGTCAGCTCAGAGGTAAGACAGCGAGAGACACCTACCTACAACACTGTCAGCTCAGAGGTAAGACAGCGAGAGACACCTACCTACAACACTGTCAGCTCAGAGGTAAGACAGACGGACCACTAGGACGTGAGATGCTTGTTTTTTTTGGCTCCTCAACCAATTTTTGATCAATTTCTTTTGCAAACAACAACACAACATCAACGTCAATAATAACAACAATAATAATAATAATAATAATAATAATAATAATGACAAGACAATAAGAAATTATAAATACTTACAAATCAAAATTTAACTAATAAATACAAAATACCTAGTAGAAAATAAAAACCACAAACGACACAGAAGACATTAGACAGTAAGAAGCATTTTGTATGAAAGTATTCTGTACTTCTGTATGACAACTATTAAAGAAACTTGAAACATTTGTTGGTGATTAGGGTTGCGGGAGGCTAATATTTCAACCTTTATTTAAAATCGTAAGCATCTGAGGTTTCCCTCATTTACAGAAACGCCGATTGTACAGTACATAATAAAAACAATATTCAAAGAAATTTAAACACCAGAGTAAAAAATAAAAAAAGCTAAAAATATAGCATTTGTCCAAACGTCGTCACCAGTCAAACTCAGGGTCTAACTCTGGGATGTCCCCTCGCCAGGCTGTATCTAATGTTAATTCTCTATATGTGGATTTGATTAAACGTGTATACAAATCTGAGACAAACCCTCTTGTGGTTGTCCTGTCGCCGACGAGCCCGACAAGAGGGGGTGGGTGCACTGTGGGCCCTGAGCGCCGACCTTAGTTGTAGGTAAAGGAAGAATGATTCGCCAGGTATATCGTGAAACTCTTTTAGGTCCCGAAACGCTCGAAGACCGTTTTTATCATAAATATCCTCCAGAGTATGAACTGCCCTCCTCTCCCATTGAGGAATATTAACAGGTTTGTGGCCAACAAGTAGTTGCTGGTTATGAAAGATTGGAGAGTCAGTCGAGGTGCCATGGGCATTTAACCACACAGGACCCCTCTACATCACGGGCATTTAACCGCACAGGACCTCTCTACATCACGCCACGGGCATTTAACCACACAGGACCTCTCTACATCACGCCACGGGCATTTAACCACACAGGCCCTCTCTACATCACGCCACGGGCATTTAACCACACAGGACCTCTCTACATCACGCCACGGGCATTTAACCACACAGGACCTCTCTACATCACGCCACGGGCATTTAACCACACAGGACCTCTCTACATCACGCCACGGGCATTTAACCGCACAGGACCTCTCTACATCACGCCACGGGCATTTAACCGCACAGGACCTCTCTACATCACGCCACGGGCATTTAACCACACAGGACCTCTCTACATCACGCCACGGGCATTTAACCGCACAGGACCTCTCTACATCACGCCACGGGCATTTAACCACACAGGACCTCTCTACATCACGCCACGGGCATTTAACCACACAGGACCTCTCTACATCACGCCACGGGCATTTAACCACACAGGACCTCTCTACATCACGCCACGGGCATTTAACCACACAGGACCTCTCTACATCACGCCACGGGCATTTAACCACACAGGACCTCTCTACATCACGCCACGGGCATTTAACCACACAGGACCTCTCTACATCACGGGCATTTAACCACACAGGACCTCTCTACATCACGCCACGGGCATTTAACCGCACAGGACCTCTCTACATCACGCCACGGGCATTTAACCACACAGGACCTCTCTACATCACGCCACGGGCATTTAACCACACAGGACCTCTCTACATCACGCCACGGGCATTTAACCACACAGGACCTCTCTACATCACGCCACGGGCATTTAACCACACAGGACCTCTCTACATCACGCCACGTTTGAATCACGTGGGATATGATTGGTCCATATCTTAGCTGCCATGTTGATATAGGAATGGTGGAGTATAATAATAATAATAATAATAATAATAATAATAATAATAATAATAATAATAATAATAATAATAATAATAATATATTATAGTATACTACATCCTGTAGTACCGTCCAAAAGATATGACCATTCCAGTCTGTCGAATGCCTTCATGGCATCCAAAGACAGAACCGTGGCCGGAGTTGTATTGTTCTTACTTTTGTCAATTACATGTAACAATCTCCTTAGATTATCTGCGGCTAGTCGACCCTGAATAAATCCAGTCTGATCACAGTGTACCAGCACCGTCATATACTTCTGCTGCAGACGACGGGCTAGTACTTTGGCAAACATTTTAAGATCGGCCCTGAGAAGACTCGGGGGCCTATAGAGTTCTACAAGAGTGAGTCTCCCCAATTCCCCAGCCTCTTCCTCGGATAATTTCTGTATTTTGAGACCATCAATAACCGTTTCAAATTATTTTATGATCAAAGTTGACCTGAGCTATACAGTTGTGAATAAAATTCATGTCATTAATCTTTTTTGAGTCGGTAGATTTTTAAACACGATACACAGCGATCTATACAATACAAAGTATTATGTTTTTCAGTCTCTCTCTCTCTCTCTCTCTCTCTCTGTCTGTGTCTCTCTGTCTCTCTCTCTTTCTCTCTGTCTGTGTCTCTCTCTCTGTCTCCCTCTCTCTGTCTCTCTGTCTGTCTCTCTCTGTCTCTCTCTCTGTCTGTCTGTCTGTCTGTCTGTCTGTCTGTCTGTCTGTCTGTCTGTCTGTCTGTCTGTCTGTCTGTCTGTCTGTCTGTCTGTCTCTCTCTCTCTCTCTCTCTCTCCCTCTCTCTCTGTCTCTCTCTCTCTCTCTCTCTCTGTCTCTCTCTGTCTGTCTGTCTGTCTGTCTGTCTCTCTCTCTCTCTCTCTCTCTCTCTCTCTCTCTCTCTCTCTCTCTCTCTCTCTCTCTCTCTCTCTCTCTCTCTCTCTCTCTCTCTCTCTCTCTCTCTTCAATTCAATTCAATAAAAAAAAGCTTTATTGGCATGAAATTTCACAAATGTTGCCAAAGCACAATTATGACATAAACAACATAACAATATAAGATCAAAGAAATACAGGAGATGGTGCGGTGAGTAAAACATGGTACATGTATATATATACAGTATATGTGTGTCCTACTGGTTGTCCCTTTTCTTGTGACATGAATTGACATATTTTGCAGCTAAAACTGCACATTCTTTCTGTTTCCCCAGGAGGAATGGCAATTTCTGCACTTCTGTCATACGTTGGAATTCTGGGGAAATTATTTACATTTTTGGAAAGAATTCCTCCCTAATATTTCTGTAATTTTCACATTGTGTTAGGAAGTATAGTTCTGTCTCTACGGCTCCCTCATCACAAAGACAGCACAGCCTCTCCTCTCTGGGCAGCCAGGTCTGTCTGTGTCTGCCCTTCTCTATCGCCAAACCATGGTCACTCAGTCTGTACTTTGTCAGAGTCTTTCTTAGATTCTTATCAGTTACTGTGCTGAGGTAGTCTGCCACAGTATACTGTCTGTTTAGGGCCAAATATGTTTCTATTTGTGTTGTGATTGTGTGAGTTGATTCCAATAAGTAATGTATTTATCTTTTTCTTTGGTTATAATTTCGTTGGGTCTAATCTTCTGAGGCTGGCTAGGGTTTGTGATGTCAGAGTGTGAGATGTCAGCCAGTTTCATTATGAGTTGACAAAAGGGACTCCTTTGTAGGTCCAGCTCTTGGCAGGCCACGGCCTTATGATGATAGCAGGCCGGGTCACTGTTTTTAATATGGCTCCAGAATTTAATTGATATTTTTGCATATTTATGAGTAACGGATATTGTCCTAATTCAGCCCTGCATGCAGAGTTTGGGTTTTTCCTTTGTACCCTGAGAATTGTTTTGCAGAACTCTACATGCAGGATCTCAATTGGATTTATGTCCCATTTTGCCTAATCCGTTACTAATAAAGGGCCCCATACCTCACTGCCGTACAGTGCAATCGATTCTATAACTGATTCAAATATTTTGAGCCATGTCCTGATTGGAATTTGGATTTGAACTGAACGCTTGATGGCATAGAAAGCCCTTTTTGCCTTCTCCTTGAGTTCCTTTACAGCTGAACAGAAATTTCCAGTGGAGCTGATTTGTAAACCTAGATATGTATAGCTATTTGTTTGTTCTATTTGGGTCGCACCTATTTTGAATTCTGGGTATTTCTCTGTAACTGGGATCTTTTTTGGAAGGTTATAATTTTGGTTTTCTTCATATTCACTGTCAGGGCCCAGGTCTGACAGTACTGATGAAGAATGTCCAAACTTTGCTGAAGACCTTCTCTAGTAGGAGACAGTATGACTAGGTCATCTGCATAAAAGAGACACTTATTTCTGTGTCTGTGAGAGTGAGACCAGGTGCTGATACAGTAGATACAGTTGTGAATAAAATTCATGTCATTAATCTTTTTTGAGTCAGTAGATTTGTAAACACAATGCACAACGATCTATACCAGTGGTTCTCAACCTGTGGTACGCGTACCACTAGTGGTACTTGGTGGTACTGCTGGTGGTACTTGAAAAGATTTATAAAAAATCTCTTTGTTTTTTTGTGCAGTCAGGCCACTGAACTAACAGTAGAAGCAGGCCAGGCCAGTGTTTCTGGTTGCGGCGGCGCGATAGTTAGATAACCTAAGTGGGGAACAACCAGGAGATCACTGTGACAGAGAGTAATGCAGTCTAAACAGTCATACATATTTTATTCAACCTCAGCCCTGATCATAACCATTTTTATTTTTAGATTTCTTGTAATGTCAGATAAAAAATGAAATACTCTGAAATATTCTGAAAAGAGTTGTTAAATCTGACATTACAAAAAACAAAAAATCCATCAAAATCTGTGTTGTTGCTAATCATTGACACATGCCTAGCCTGTAATAATCCCCCCCAGAAAATCTACTTTGCATTTGATATATTGAAAATATTTTACTTTTTGTGTGTTTTTTTTTAACAATAATTTGTGATGCCCATCACAAACACTGGCATTTAAAGGGTACATTCCTGCACCAGAATGCAGGAAATTAAGTCTTTGTAACCAAATTATTCCTGGTGGGGGACCCCCAGACCCCCCACTTAGAAAGAGGCCTGACTGGGGCTATATTTCACACTATATTTCCCAGCCTGAAATATTTCCCCAGTCCGGCCCTGCTTATGTGAGTTGTCAACAACATGATGTGTGCGTGTGTGTGTGTGTGTGTGTGTGTGTGAGAATGAAGGACAATTGCTTGCTGTGTGAGAGTGAGAGAGAGAGAGAAAGAAGAGAGAGAGAGAGACTGAATAACAATACTTTGTTGTATAGATCAGTGGTTCTAAATTTTCTCACTGCTATGTGAGAATGTTAGTTTTATGTTCTCAATGCCCTGCATATGTATGACGTTAACATACTAGTCTATTCACATGCACAGTTCACGCATGAGGCAAATGTATTCCTAAT
>NW_028170011.1:0-15132 GCF_963971535.1 Notolepis coatsorum
TTTACAGTAAGGGCACATCAATCAACATTAATGAGCCACAACCAAATGTATGCATCATTAATGGTGTGCATGACAACCACCAGTCCACAAAGGTGCCAGTCAATGTTACAATTGCAAAGTTGGAAAACAGAGTTGAAAGAATCCATCCCTTAAGCAACACCTAACTAAATGCACAGCGGCACTTAATCAGCACCACCACAATCCACTATAATCACCCATCAGTTAATAACAACAGAATCATTTTCACATCTTCAGCTGAGGACAACACGCCCCATGTTGTTGTTGTTGTTGTATACAGAGACCACATCCACCAAAAAGGGAGAACCAGCCAGTGAATATTCACCGCCCGACGGCGCCATCGTCACCATCACCGCGGTGGCGGCTCTGTGGTGTGGCGCGCGGGCGGCGCAGGTGCCTCTATTCACAGGTGACAGAAGGATGCCGAGGTGGCATTTTCTTTTTTTCGAGGGGGTTTGTTTGTGATATCGCACCTCATGCTAACTCGCAAATTATAGAGAGAGGCGAAGTAACAATAGCGGACGACTTCTTTGTCCTTTCATCGCTCTCTGGCTGTCGCCGCTGACGCAGTGTTTCTCTGGGAACTCTCTTGGCAGAGAGACACGGGAGAGACAGCCTCTCTCTCTGTGCTGAGATCCCCCATCATCACACTGCTGACCCGCGTCCACACGCTGCAGTAACGCCGGGGACATGATGGAGGCCTGGCATGTCAGTGTAGGTGTGTCTCTTCGGAAAACCACGGTCTGACTGTAACCGTCGGTACCGTAGGCTAACCGTCTCCGAAAAGCCTTATTTTCTGTGCAGTGGTACAGTGGGTGAAAAGAAAAAAGAAAAACTGGTAAAGCACGATATTACTGTTCTATTTAATAAACAAAAAGACACAAATGTATTAGATTTGAGTTGATATGATTGATTGATTGATTATATTATTTATGTGTCATGCACACAAGGTGCCCAACCCGCATGGGTTTATAAGACACCAAGAATAATGTTGCAGTGTTCCATTATTATATTACAAATTTTCATTATCTAAATATGGATTAAATAAATACAGATTACAGCTCGGTCTTAAACAAAGTATTCTGCCTTCTCTCTGAAGCGTGGCAAATAAAATTCCCTTCCTGAAGCACAGCTCAAATTTGTCATATTCATCTTGCTCAAGAAAATCTACATGAATGCAGGACATTTTTACTAAAAAGTATTTCCCTTACATCCTCGTAGACAGGACAGTAAAACAGTGGGGTTTCTTTTTTTATCTGATTCTCAATTGCACTCACACACCAAACAAAGTCTGTCCTCCTCTGAGGTGGCATTACACCTGCTGGTCTCTAGGGCTAGTGGTAATGTCCCTGACCCGATCTGTGCACATAGGGATCTTTGTCTTTAGTTTAAATTATACTTAACATACGTTTCTGCACTGTAACTATGCACCGGCTATATATGACCCCTGACCACTAAGTGTGTCTGACTCTTAACCACCAAAACCTGCATTGACTATAACGCATATTATGACCGATAGAGTACAGAGTCCAGACCCTCACCCGCACCTTGAGTATACTGTTTACTTTGACTCATATTTCATATTTGTGTATATTGTGTATATTGAGATTACATTTCTTTTTAAATGTATTGCCTATATTTATTGTAACGTATATTAGGACCGATAGGGTGTAGAGACTCATCTGCACCTTTGTTTACACAGTTTATTTTTCTCATATTTTTATATTCAGATAAAATTGTATTGCCTATATTTATGTATTTATACTAATACCCTGCCCATACCTATACCTCCCCTCCCCCCTCCCCCATGCTGCTATGACGCCCGAATTTCCCCAAGAGGATCTACGCCCCCCCCCCCCCCCCCCCACCCCTTCCTAATAGACAGTCTCCTCCCCACCGTATGTATATATTTTCTCCAACCCGACCCACCCCCTCCTAATGTACAGTCTCCTCCCCTGGAGGAGGATATGTATATTTCTGTTAGGATCTCTGGGTAACAGTACTGTATATTTGCATATGTCACAAATGTAACAGTAGTATATACCTGTATGTCATGTATGTCCCTATGTCATAAATGTCATGATGTCATGTTGTCATGTATGTTGTGTATGTCATAAATGTCACTATGAATTGAAAATGGGGGACCCTGATGTAAACAAGACAAACGTCTTTCTCTGGTCTGCATCCCCTTAACAATTGTGTATTGAGCCGTACTGTATTGTACCCATTCTGCAATCTGTTAAATAACATTTTCATTCATTCATTCATTCATTCATTCATTCATTCATTCATTCATTCATTCATTCATTCATTCATTCATTCATTCATTCATCCATTCATTCATTCATTCCTTCATTCATTCATTCATTCATTCATTCAATCAATCATTCATTCATTCATTCATTCATTCATTCATCCATTCATTCAAAATAATATCTATCTTATCGTATCTTATCTTATCAAATGTTGCTTTGCACATACTGTTTCTTCCAACATGGAATCAAGTTGTCTTGTATACATATCTAGTGTCATGTGACCATAAATTATCTCATGTTTATCGCTGATAGTCCAACAGGTGATGGAATGCTAGCAGTGGCACACAAGACGATTACCATTGCATTTACTCTGGAAATACTCGAGTTGACATAAGTCTTACGAGTTGACTTATTATTCATTAACAGTAATGATATATATGTATATTAACTTGATCGATTGACTGATCATCAAGTGATTTTGTTTGCAGATGATTTCGTTGAAAGTCATCTGAACACTGTGTTTGAAGGTGTACTTGGTTATGTAGGACTAATGATGAAGTGATTGATATATCGAAAAATGAAAGACTGAAAAAGAAAATGTTAAGGATTTATAGCAGGGGTAGGACCTGATAAGCATCTTGTTTCTTCCTATTCATTTTTGGACTGCTTTGTTTATAGAAAAAATCTTTCACAGCAAATTACCTTTGTATTTTTCCTGATTATTGTTGTTTGTTATATTATTATTGTTCAAAATAAACTATTCATTCATTCATTCATTCATTCATTCATTCATTCATTCATTCATGAGTTGAGCTATTTATAGAGAAATCAAATGTGGGTCAGCTCTGCCGATAGCCAGTAGTGGTATAAATCCTCCAGGTATAGACACAGAAATTTGAAAAAAAGGTTATTCTGCACGTTGGTAATATTCTGGTCAAACCAACTGTAACATAGTCTGGCTGAGAGGGACACAAAATGGCCACCACAAAATGGCTGCAGATGGGGTTTTGTGACATTGTATGAAAACAAAGGATAGGTCATAGAACTTAATTTGATAGAACGGGCCTTTCCTAATGTACCATGGACATGTCCTGAAGATAGGCAGTGTCTAGATCCCATAGCTGTGAAGGACGTTTATACATTTCTTTTTTATGATTTTAATAAGCCCTTTTTAGGAAGAGGGAGTGTTAAGTTAGGGTTAAGCTAGGGAATATGTTTATAAACACCTATTTATGTGATTATTATGACGGGATAGTTTGCAGCTATAGGCCAAAAAGTAACAACGTAAAATGGTGTTCTGGCCTATGGGATCGATATCAGAAATTTGATCCGGTTGCTATGGAGATGAGTATTATTATTTCAGATAGTTGGAATCGTCAACAAATTTTCCAAATGGTTCCTTTGTAACACATCATGGTAACATTTCACGGTAACACACAGTGGTAACACAACTCTCTGAGTCTCCTGCACTAAACCAACACTGGTTTCCATGACAACATCAACAATGAGTCTATGGCAGCCCAGTTGAACGACTATTCAAAAACATTCGAAAATAGATAGTATATCTTTCCATCAATTCAATTCTACAGGATAGCTGTTGTGGATAAAAGTGAACTAAACAAAACTATCAAAGCATGTTTCCTTATTTGCTTAAAGGGGAACTATCTTATAAATGGCCTTTTCCAGTGTTTAGCATTATTTTCGAGCTATGTGGACTTATATTAATAGGATCTATGTCTCTAATTCTCAATTTGGCGCATTCTTCCAATTCTCATCTCACAATATTGTCCCTCACTCAAGTGAGTCATCTGAAATTTAGCGTATATCTGTGACGTCAGAGGTTTCTCATCTGCATAATAACGCCCGCCCCATCTATGCTTGTAGCCAACTGCCAACTGCCATATGTGTAGCACTTGTGTCACTAATAGTAACAGCTGTTCGCCACGGACCAGTTCTAGGTTCGAGTGAGGAGAGGAGTAATATACACAGTTAAAGGAGTAGTAGACCAGAGACAAGGTTATAACAGTGACCGGTAGTTTATTAACAAGCGCACTAGCTAGACAATTGCAACACATACAGTGACAGTGAGGTAAAGTGAAGTATCCCTTTTAGGTTATTTCATTAACCACTCCTTCTTTCAGGAGGGTTAGTTCGATATCAGGTTCTAGGTTGATTGGATCAACACATTAGGTTCAGACGTCTCTGAGGTTTATCACTAGCTAAAAGCTAGGTTTAAAGTTGGACATTAGATGTATCCCTTTTTCGTGAGTAACTCATTATTTTTCTTCTGCAATTGCAGATCAGTAAACTCTATAACAGTTTATCATTCAGTAAACTCTATATCAGTTTATCATTTCAATAGGTAAGTGTTTAAACATATTCATTTAAACCTTTAAGTGTGCAGGGAATGCAAGTACCTTATTAGGTGAAATGACCCTTTAAACTCTTCCTTTGCAGGTGTAATACGAACAAAGTACCAGTAGAAATATTCAAGGTTATAGGAATGCAAATACCTTATCAGGTGAAGTGACCCTTTAAACCATCTTTCTTTACAGGAGAACCATCAGTGATTCAACTATAATCAATGGGTCTCATTCCCGAAAATTTTTCAAAGATATATTCTGGAAGACTTATCTTGGAACCACTGAGACATAATTTATGACAAGTACACTCTGAGTCCTGAACGTGCTGGTAATATGTCTTAAGTGGCTGAAAAGGTTGCACAAATTATATTATCTGATATCTGCTTGGAGAATGGCATTCTGTCTTAAACTCGAAAGTGCGTTCCCGTTCAGCTCATTTGCATACAAAACAACGCCTCCATAGCTCCTTATAAGGCAACTGGTGACGCAGCTGTGTGAAATGGAATGGCGGAAGTGCTTTGCGAGTCTTGCGAGCCGCGTGATTACGAAACCTAGCGTCAGTCAGTGCCAATCAGAGAGCGTCTCCGAGAAATGCGGCTAGGTTTCGTAATCACGCTTGCGCCCATCAAAACTAGATTAGATTAATGTATTGGCATCATATACAGCTCGCGGTACACACCTGCCGCAGCGCGCGCACACACACACACAAACACACGCGTGCGCAGTACTGTATATGAATGAATGAATGACATATAATATATATAGCCTACGGCGGGCGTAATGAATGAACGCAGTATGGCTTATTATTCCATAATTAAGCCTATAGGCTACTGTTCATTCGTAGTCGCACACAAGACTTGTTATGTAATATTAATGCAGTCTATTTCCACCGATTAGCTTTAGTTCTTATTTATTTATCCACTGTCATTTCAGTGTTGGTGTATAGGCTATATAGTGTATTTCAATATACGTTTAATTGATTAATGATATATTCGAAGGAATGCAGGTTTATAGCTATATCAACCCCCTCCAATGTACAGTAAATTACCAAGTATGGTTTTGTCAATATTCCAATGTACAGTTTTGCTTGTACAGTGTAAGTCTATCCCCCACCCACCCCTCCTACCCAACCTCCTCCAACAGTTTCTACGTCAAATGTACTCTCTTTTCTGGCCCCTTTTTGTATCACAAACAGTACTGTATTTGCAAATCTGGTATGTCATAAATGTATAGATGTAGCAGTACTGTCTATCTGTGTCGTGTGTGTCATCTATGTTATGATGAATTGAAAATGGGGGACCCTGATGTAAACAAGACGAAATTCTTTCTCTGGTCTGCATCCCCTTATGTAATTGAGCTGTACTGTACTGTACCCATTCTGCAATCTGTTAATAAAGTTTTCAATCAATCAATCAATCAATCAAACAAAGGTCTGTCCCATTGTATACCAATCAATGGGATACATTGCATGTTGACCTGCATTCTTTCAAATGTATATAATGAATCATTAAAACAGATGTGTAACAAATAAGAAATACAAATTCCACAGAAGGCATTAAATTATTATTATTTTCAATCATTTCACAATAATTGCATAATTGTGTTTGAATATCTGAGTAATTAAAGTAATTATACATTTGTCCAAAATAGCTGGTTCAGATATGGTTAAGCAGCTGCCCTGTGATCAGATGAATCCATATTATTTATTTTTCCGACATCAAATGCGTAATTTCTTATCGTACAAATATTGTCATATTTATTTTAATTATGATTAAGTAATTAATTCCAAGGAGGCCTGTAGCGAATCACTATGAGAACACAGTCTGTCAAGTTATAATAACATTTTAAATTAGTCAATCAATAATGAGATTTGATCGTGGGCTGAGAGCATATTTAAGTGTGCTCCTCAGCACTCTTAAATCTGCTCTCAGCCACGATCAAATAAGATCTCAGGAAAGTTTGGGGACTCCCACTCCCAGCCCTAATATGTCTTAAATGGGCCGAAATCTGGCTAAGACGAAATATTTTGTCGTAACTTCGTTCGGGAATGAGACCCAATATGTTATCAGTGAGATTCAAGTATCTTACTGGGTGCATTGACCCTTTAACTCGTTCTCTTTACAGGAGAACATCAGTGGTTCAGGTATCTTATTGGGTGAATTTACCCTTTAACTCTCCCTCTTACAGGAGAAATATCAGTAGTTCGAGTATCTTACTGGGTGCATTTACCCTTTAACTCTCCCTTCTTACAGGAGAAATATCAGTGGTTCAAGTATCTTACTGGGTGCATTTACCCTTTAACTCTCCTTTCTCACAGGAGAAATATCAGTACCCATATATACAATGTGCATCAATCAAATACAAAATACAATATCAAAATACAAAAGGTGAACCGGGGTCAAAAGCCTTGGAAGTCCTTGTGCTCTCGTTCAATCAGTTCGTATCATAGAAAAGGATATGATGGTCCTTGGAAGTTCTTGTGACTCAAGTTCAATTGGGCACTCGTGATGAGTGGTGGTCGGTCAGGACTCCTGGGAACTCTTCCCGGGGGTGGAATGGGGTGCTAGAAAAACCTGGCCTGCGTTATACAGGCATTCAGAAAATAAAAGCTATTTACCATCTTTCATTGCTTCATCATCTTTTCATTGCTTTTAGAATGAATAATCAATCAGGCTACTTTTAGATATGCTAAGCTAAAGTAGGGTACCTTGTCACAGCACGTGGGAATATCCATCTGTCTTATGCTAAGTTAGGCTAAAGTGCACTAGCATATGCGAACATTCCTCACATTCCATATTAAACTCCCAAAAGCAGTCAAAATGTATATAGACCATGTTCTTATCATACAGCATATCAATACAATTATAAGTACTTCTGAAATGGTTTCTTTCTAGTTTTCATTTAACCAAATTGAGCTTGGAGCTTCGCTAGCATGACTCGGGATGAAGCTACATTATTAGCTGATTAGCATTGAGCTAGCGATTTTGTACATTCGACAATGAACAGCACAATATTGATGAAACTCACCAAAACCGCTTCCGGAAGTGGTATGCTCTTTAACTGCAACAACTTCTTCGGTTTTGTAACTGGGGGAATCTTTTATGACTGTTTGATAACTATTTTGTGGCGCTAGTTCATTTCAGTATCCAGCAGCATTCAGCTGCGTCAGTCTCCGTCAATCTATAATCTCATCTCAAGGTGTCTCAAGGCGTGGCTGTTGTGACACCTATCTCGCGTCATGAGGTAATTCAAAGGATTTGGTCAAAACATTGCTAATCTCATATGAATATACATATGACCCAATAACATTAACTATTTATGTTCTTACACAATAGCATTAACTATTTATGTTCTTATTCAATGGCATTAACTATTTATGTTCCTATAACTAAATAGTTATGAATCTGAAACCTGGATTACATATCTATGCTTGTAGCCAACTGCCAGCTATGCATCTATGCTTGTAGCCAATTGCCAGCCACCTGTATTACTCATTAAGAGAGACTGCTTGGCCCCTGCGCGTCAATGTCTCTCTCTCTCTCTCTCTCTCTCTCTCTCTCTCTCTCTCTCTCTCTCGCTCTCTCTCTCTCTCTCTCTCTCTCTCTCTCTCTCTCTCTCTCTCTCTCTCTCTCTCTCTCTCTCTCTCTCTCTCTCTCTCTCTCTCTCTGTCACTCTGTCACTCAAATCGCATTTATAGTATGGGCGGAGCCTCAAAACGGCTTAACATTTTTAGGTCGAAAAATGCTGTTTTTGAGTACTTGATTAAAAATACAAAACAATGATTTAAAAAAAAGAAAGAAAAAAAAACTTACAGATGTGTTCCATAAACTCACAGGAATTGTGTAAAATTGCCCAAATAGTGAAAGAAATAGTCAAATAGTTCCCCTTTAATACTGTCTTTCTGTCTGTCCATCCATCTATCTATGTCTGTCTGTCGCTATTTATCTATCTTTCTGTCTTTCTGCCTCTCTCTCTGTCTGCCTGCCAGCCTGTCTGTCTGTCTGTCTGTCTGTCTGTCTGTCTGTCTGTCTGTCTGTCTGTCTGTCTGTCTGTCTGTCTGTCTGTCTGTCTGTCTGTCTGTCTGTCTCTTGTTTTTTCCCCTCGGAAGTCTCTAACACCAGAGAGAGAGAGAGAGAGAGAGAGAAAGAAAGAAAGAAAGAAAGAAAGAAAGAAAGAAAGAAAGAAAGAAAGAAAGAAAGAAAGAAAGAAAGAAAGAAAGAAAGAAAAAGAAAGAGAGAGAGAGAGAGAAAGAGAAAGAAAGAGAGTGTGTACTTTGCTCCAGTTTGCAGAGATTTATGGGTGGACCAAACCAAAGAGTAGAAGAGTTTATACTCAGGGAGAGTTTGGGAGGGAGATTTACGATGCAGCGGTTGGGTCATAATTCAAAGTTCACGCTCACATATATCACATTTTGAATCACATAGATTATGAGAAGGAACAGATTTATCATACACACAGGTAACACATGTGCAGGCGCACAAAGGAAAAACAACACGCACACACACGCACACACACACACACACACACACACACACACACACACACACACACACACACACACACACACACACACACACACACACACACACATATATGTATATAAACAGGCACACGCAGACACAAACACACACGCACACATACAGACATGCACACGCGCACATATACACACACATGCGCATGCACACACATACATGCATGCACACATACTCACACACACACACACACACACACACACACACACACACACACACACACACACACACACACACACACACACACACACACACACACACACACACACACACACACACACACACACACACACACACACACACACACACACACACACACACACAGCCTCACAGAGAGACTCCCAGCGATACACCAGATGGTATTTCAGTTAAGGCAGCCTCTGCAGCCTGGTCCGTAGCATAAAGCCAGTGATATATTGATGATAGTAAATTACTGCTGGTGAGAGTCTCAACCTGGATGTCACAGTCTGTCTGTCTTTTTCCACAGAATGAAAGAAACAAAATATTAATTTATTATTGTCACAGCGTTTTCTCTTACTGTAATACCACCAGCGGCGATCGATATTTTATCACCGCAATCAATAATGTCTTGTTATTTAGAAAAGGATCCCTATCGTAAAAGTAGCATGGTCTTTCCAAAAAAGCATTATGGTATTTACAAGAAAGCATTATGGTATTTACAAGAAAGCATTATGGTATTTACAAAAAAGCATTATGGTATTTACAAGAAAGCATTATGGTATTTACAAGAAAGCATTATGGTATTTACAAGAAAGCATTATGGTATCTAGAAAAGTACCATGGTATTTAAATCATTTCTAGCTAGAGACCAAAAATTATGGAAATAACCACAATATTCTTGGTACATGACTTTTATCATGTCAGTACCATGGTCAATTATTTATACAATGTCCCATAACATGGTAAAACAGAATTTACTGTCATAAACTACCATATAGGTTTTTTTGTAAGATTCATTGACCTGCTAGTATTATCTGTAACACGGTCTCATCGGAAAATGTTAAATAAAGTACTAATCGGCCACAGGAACAAAAGGTACATAATGTACGTTATGTTATAGCCATAAGTAATATATTTATGTTTTGTATCGTCAAAGTACAAAACAAATGACCGCGACCGGGTGTCGAACCACAATGTTTGTGGTTGAGGGTGAGTGCTCTCACCACTAGGCTATAACCAATACTAGGATGATGGTTTGTTTTAACGTTTAACGGTTATGGTTAAAGGAAAACTCCAATATTTTGGGAAATTAGCTTATTTGCCATCTACCCCTGAGTTAGACAAGAAGATGCTTACCTTTTTCTTCTCTGTGCATGCAGTAGGAGTAGGAAGACGTTTGGAACTAGGCTAATGGAGGAACCTACTTCCAGTGACTGACGCTAAGCTAGGCTAACGGTGCATGTCTTCCTACTCCTACTGCATGCACAGAGAATAAAAAGGGTATGTATCTTCTTGTCTAACTCCAGGGTAGATGCCAAATAAGCAAATTTGTTTTCCTTTAAGATATAAAGTTAGGGTTAGGGTTCGATTACAGTATGGCTAAGGTTAGGGTTAGGGTCATTCAAGGGTACTATGACTATGCGTGCACCTCATGGTACCAAAGCACCTCAAAGGCGCTTAAAACAAAATTACAAACATCTCAAAACAAACTGGTCAGACTACTGCTTGACCTTACTCCTAGAACCCACCTCACCCCTGCACACTTTGACTACCTAGGATGGCTTAGAGTAGACGACAGAGTACAGCAACTTGCAATGGGCCTGGTCTACAAGATACACTATACGACCGGGGTACCCATGTACATGTCAAAATACTTCCCAAAGGTCAGTGAATACCACAACCACTACACCAGAGGAAGCTCAACAAATCATGTTAAACCCAGATTCGGCTCAAACAAGGGACTAAACACGTTTCGCAATTATGCCACATCAATGTGGAACGCCCTACCCAAAGCTGTAAAGGAATGTGAATCACTACCCACATTCAAAACCGCTCTTAAAGAGCACCTACGGGAGGCTGCAATTCGAAACTGGCCACCGTAAATGCCCAAAACCCCTACCACCTCCTAATAGACAGTCTCCTCCCCACCGCATGTATATATTCCCTCCCCGCCGTATGTATATTTCCCTCCCACCCACCCACCCCCTCCTAATGTACAGTCCCCTCTGTCAGGATCTAGGGGTAACAGTACTGTATATTTGAATACCGATTATGTCACAAATGTATCAGTACTAAATACCTATATGTCCCTATGCCATAAATGTCATGTATGTTGTGTATGTCATAAATGTCTATATGAATTGAAAATGGGGGACCCTGATGGAAACAAGACAAACGTCTTTCTCTGGTCTGCATCCCCTTAACAATTGTATGTATTGAGCCGTACTGTATTGTACCCATTCTGCAATCTGTTAAATAAAGTTTTCATTCATTCATTCAGGGTTAGTTTAAGCAACGGCCCGTATACAGGCCCTCTTGAGGACGATTTGCCCACCGGCGCGACACACCACATTGGCGACCTCTAGCGGCTCGGGTGTACATATTTTTAAATACAATATGTAACGGATGGTACCGCGAAGCGCAGTCACGAAGGACTTCAGATGTCGTGAAGTTTCCACGGAATGCATTGGAGTCAATGAGGAAATCGTTTTCTGCAGCCACTTTTTACCAAAATCCTAATCACTCATTTCTGAACGGAATTTTATGAAATGTACTACACAGGACTTAAGGCTATGGACCCAGGGTGTTTTTTCAGCCTATAATTTTTTTTGGAAATACTACTTCTGGACTACTAACTACTACAGAAAAACGTGAGTCAATTCTTTTTCTACAACTCAAGTTCAGACCTATGTTACTCTATTTCATTAGCACTAAAAGTGAATTCTTATTCTTATTGTAACAGAAACCTCAGAATGCCATCTTTCAAAATAGACCAGGCTCATGCATGTGCTATAAGTATAAAGTATAGTATTCTGGTTTGCAAAAAAAGTATGCAGTCCTCAAGTTCAAGTAAAAAGAATTGCCACTTTTGGGGGCGCCAGTAAGGTTAAGGTTAAGGTTATGGTTAGTTTAAGGTTACAGTGTGGTTAAGGTTAGGGTTAGGGTTAGGGTTAGGGTTAAGGTTAGTTTAACCCTCCAGTCACCCTTCAAGAAACCCACTACCTGTCTCCCTAGTGACCGAAACTGCGATTTCAGTAAAACATATTTCATGTATTGTTCAAATTTAACTTCAGTCCTCACCATACATATAAAATATTTATAAATTTTCAGGATTTTAACCATTTCTTAAATTAGGGTTAGGGTTAAGGTTAGAGTCAGGGTTAGGGTGTCGGGGTTAGGGTTACCCTAGGGCAGGGGTCAGCAACCTTTACTATCAAAAGAGCCACCCCCCCCCCCCCCCGCCTCCTACAAAATAAAATTCCTCTGGAGCCGCAAAACCAATTTACCCTTAAAATGAAGATAATCCCATACCCCACATTTAGCATAAAACGCCTGCCAATTGCATACCCAAAGTAATTTGCGATTTATTATACTTTATACTTATAGCATACAGTTTGTTGCATTAATGGAATTATAAAGCAACAAAAAGATTTCTTTTTACTTTTTATTGCTGTTTTTACCTGGCTGTTATAACAAAGGAAAACCTTTGAAAAAAGACTGGCTGTGTAGACCTATTTTTAAATAAAACACAGAAGAGGAGACAAAACACTGGTGTCTGTAGACCTATTTTGAAATACAACCCTGAACTATGCAGCTCTATTTGAGTCCTTCCCTTATTTGTGGAAAATCTATCAAATAAAAAGTTAATGTTTTGTTGTTCGCAAATTTCTCACCACATATCAGGCATACAGGTAAGCCTGCATTGTTAGTCGTGAAAGCAAATTAATCTGTCCACGCTGAATTAAACCCTCTATTTTCCTCAGACTTTCCTTTTTTTGGATTTATCCATGGTTAGCTTACTGGGGGGTCAGAAAATCTAGATTAGCCACTTGCAGACGGCAGGGAGAGGCGTGGGGTGTGACGTACTGTAGAGTTGATGAAATATTCTTTCATTTCAGTGTCACAGAAGCCCAAGGACTTCAAAATTGCGAGAGTAACACCCCTGCACAAAAAAGGCAGTAAATTAGACCCAGGAAACTACCGCCCTGTTTCTATCCTTACCTCCATCTCAAAAGTCATGGACATATACGAACAGGTCGAAAAATACCTTGCGGAAAAAAATCTAATCTACGAATTCCAATCTGGCTTCAGAACATCCCACTCCACTGACACATGCCTTCTCTATTTAAACGACCACATCAAACAAGAGGTGGACACGGGCAAATACTGCGGCATGGTCATGCTGGACCTACAAAAGGCCTTCGACACTGTCAATCACACCATTCTGATTGACAAGCTAAAAGCAATTGGTTTTGATAGTCTATCAGTGAGCTGGATGCAATCCTACCTTGAGGGGAGGGAACAGATGGTGGAGGTAAACGGTACCCTATCCCCCCCCCCCCCCTCACAGTGAGCGGTGTTCCACCAAATGGGGGACCCTGAT
The DNA here is from genome assembly GCF_963971535.1 of Notolepis coatsorum. NCBI lineage: Eukaryota > Metazoa > Chordata > Actinopteri > Aulopiformes > Paralepididae > Notolepis > Notolepis coatsorum. The sequence goes on from NW_028170011.1 coordinate 13,733, forward strand.
GTAAACAAGACGAAAGTCTTTCTCTGGTCTGCATCCCCTTAACAATTGTATGTATTGAGCTGTACTGTACTGTACCCATTCTGCAATCTGTTAATAAACTTTTCAATCAATCAATCAATCAAGGAAGCATACTAGGTCCGCTACTGTTCCTAATTTATGCAAATGACATGTTGTCAGCTTGTGACTGCAACTTGTTCCTGTTTGCGGACGACTCAGCCCTGCTGGTCTCTGACAAGAACAAGTTACAGGTTGAAAAAACCCTCAGCTCAGAACTAGGCAAAATCTGCATATGGCTCGCTGATAACAAACTATCATTACACATGGGCAAAACAGAGTCCATTCTCTTCGGTTCAAATAACAAACTCAGCAAGACCGACGGCTTCTCAGTTACAGTGGGTGACAATATTGTAACAAGGAAAGAAGAAATTACCTACCTGGGTTCCATCCTAGAGGCAAATCTTTCCTGTGACAAAATGGCATCCAATGTAATAAAAAAAAAGTCAACCAACGAACTCGATTCTTGTACCGGATCTCCTCACTGGTAAACAAGAATACCCTGAAGACTCTGGCAGGAGCACTCATTCAAGGGTACTACGACTATGCTTGCACCTCATGGTACCAAAGCACCTCAAAGGCGCTAAAAACAAAATTACAAACATATCAAAACAAACTGGTCAGACTACTGCTTGACCTTACTCCTAGAACCCACCTCACCCCTGCCCACTTTGACAACCTAGGATGGCTTAGAGTAGACGACAGAGTACAGCAACTTGCAATGGGCCTGGTCTACAAGATACACTACATGACCAAGGTACCCATGTACATGTGAAAATACTTCCCAAAGGTCAGTGAATACCATGATCACAACACCAGAGTGAGCTCCACAAATCATGTTAAACCCAGATTCGGCTTAAACAAGGGACTAAACACGTTTTGGCAATTATGCCACATCAATGTGGAACGCCCTACCCAAAGCTGTAAAGGAATGTGAATCACTACCCACTTTCAAAAACACTCTCAAAGAACACCTACGGGAGACCGCAATTCAAAACTGGCCCCTGTAAATGTCCTAACACCCTCCAATGTACAGTAAATGACCAAGTATGGTTTTGTCAATATTCCAATGTACAGTTTTGCTTGTACAGTTGTACAGAATTGACCAGAATTGCGACAAGGGTGACTGGAGTGTTAAGTGCCATACAACTATTTATTTTCCATTCAGTTTTTTTTGTTAGTTTTTTATTTATAAGTGCAGAGACAGAGTTAAATAAATGTTCATTCAAGTTCATACATTTTGTCTCATTTGTCAAATTAAATTGTTGTATTTTATCAGATGCAAAATGCAAATAAGTAAATATGGCATTCTATATCAGAGGTCAGTAAGAAAATGCAAATATTGA
>NW_028170010.1:0-10000 GCF_963971535.1 Notolepis coatsorum
AAGGTGCCAACCTGCTCATCGGGAGCAGTTAAGGGTTACTTGGCTTGCTCAAAGACACATCGATACATAGAATCGAACAGGGAACCTTCCAACTACCAGACGACTGCTCTACCTCCAGAGCCACTGTCGCCCCTGTGGGCCTTGCAGGCCAAAGTAATTTAGAAGAATCAACAGGCTGGCGACAGGTCCACATGGATTATCAAATGGTAAATAAAATGGTAAATGGCTGCATTTCTATATCTCTTTTATCCAAAAGTGCTTTACAATTTCGTTCCTCACATTTTACCCGTTCACTCACACATCCACACACTGACGGCGGAGGCGACAATGCAAGGTGCCGACCTGCTCATCAGGAGCACATTAGGGGTTAAGTGTCTTGCTCAGGGACACTTCCACATGCGGCATGGGAGGAGCGGGAATTGAACCGGGAACCTCCAGACGACTGCTCTACCTCCTGAGCCACTGTCGCCCCTCGGACACACAGTGACCCTGACCCTGGGAATAACATCAAGACGCAGGGAGAAAGAGGCCGGTAGCTCCAGGAATAACCTGAAGAAGAAGCAGAGAAAGAGGCCGGTAGCTCCAGGAATAACATGAAGAAGAAGCAGAGAAAGAAGCCGGTAGCTCCAGGAATAACGTGAAGAAGAAGCAGAGAAAGAGGCCGGTAGCTCCAGGAATAACGTGAAGAAGAAGAAGAGAAAGAGGCCGGTAGCTCCAGGAATAACGTGAAGAAGAAGAAGAGAAAGAGGCCGGTAGCTCCAGGAATAACGTGAAGAAGAAGCAGAGAAAGAGGCCGGTAGCTCCAGGAATAACGTGAAGAAGAAGCAGAGAAAGAGGCCGGTAGCTCCAGGAATAACGTGAAGAAGAAGCAGAGAAAGAGGCCGGTAGCTCCAGGAATAACCTGAAGAAGAAGAAGAGAGAAAGAGGCCTGTAGCTCCAGGAATAACCTGAAGAAGAAGAAGAGAAAGAGGCCGGTAGCTCCAGGAATAACCTGAAGAAGAAGAAGAGAAAGAGGCCTGTGGCTCCAGGAATAACCTGAAGAAGAAGAAGAGAAAGAGGCCGGTAGCTCCAGGAATAACGTGAAGAAGAAGCAGAGAAAGAGGCCGGTAGCTCCAGGAATAACGTGAAGAAGAAGAAGAGAAAGAGGCCGGTAGCTCCAGGAATAACGTGAAGAAGAAGAAGAGAAAGAGGCCGGTAGCTCCAGGAATAACGTGAAGAAGAAGCAGAGAAAGAGGCCGGTAGCTCCAGGAATAACGTGAAGAAGAAGCAGAGAAAGAGGCCGGTAGCTCCAGGAATAACGTGAAGAAGAAGCAGAGAAAGAGGCCGGTAGCTCCAGGAATAACCTGAAGAAGAAGAAGAGAGAAAGAGGCCTGTAGCTCCAGGAATAACCTGAAGAAGAAGAAGAGAAAGAGGCCGGTAGCTCCAGGAATAACCTGAAGAAGAAGAAGAGAAAGAGGCCTGTGGCTCCAGGAATAACCTGAAGAAGAAGAAGAGAAAGAGGCCGGTAGCTCCAGGAATAACGTGAAGAAGAAGCAGAGAAAGAGGCCGGTAGCTCCAGGAATAACGTGAAGAAGAAGAAGAGAAAGAGGCCGGTAGCTCCAGGAATAACGTGAAGAAGAAGAAGAGAATGAGGCCGGTAGCTCCAGGAATAACCTGAAGAAGAAGAGAAAGAGGCCTGTAGCTCCAGGAATAACCTGAAGAAGAAGAAGAGAAAGAGGCATGTGGCTCCAGGAATAACGTGAAGAAGAAGAAGAGAAAGAGGCCGGTAGCTCCAGGAATAACATGAAGAAGAAGCAGAGAAAGAGGCCGGTAGCTCCAGGAATAACATGAAGAAGAAGCAGAGAAAGAGGCCGGTAGCTCCAGGAATAACGTGAAGAAGAAGAAGAGAAAGAGGCCGGTAGCTCCAGGAATAACGTGAAGAAGAAGCAGAGAAAGAGGCCTGTAGCTCCAGGAATAACGTGAAGAAGAAGAAGAAGAGAAAGAGGCCTGTAGCTCCAGGAATAACATGAAGAAGAAGAAGAGAAAGAGGCCTGTAGCTCCAGGAATAACGTGAAGAAGAAGCAGAGAAAGAGGCCGGTAGCTCCAGGAATAACGTGAAGAAGAAGCAGAGAAAGAGGCCGGTAGCTCCAGGAATAACATGAAGAAGAAGAAGAGAAAGAGGCCGGTAGCTCCAGGAATAACGTGAAGAAGAAGCAGAGAAAGAGGCCGGTAGCTCCAGGAATAACCTGAAGAAGAAGAAGAGAAAGAGGCCGGTAGCTCCAGGAATAACGTGAAGAAGAAGCAGAGAAAGAGGCCTGTAGCTCCAGGAATAACGTGAAGAAGAAGAGAAAGAGGCCGGTAGCTCCAGGAATAACCTGAAGAAGAAGGAGAGAAATATGTCGGTAGCTCCAGGAATAATGTGAAGAAGAAGCAGAGAAAGAGGCCGGTAGCTCCAGGAATAACCTGAAGAAGAAGAAGAAGAGAAAGAGGTCGGTAGCTCCAGGAATAACCTGAAGAAGAAGCAGAGAAAGAGGCCGGTAGCTCCAGGAATAACGTGAAGAAGAAGAGAGAAAGAGGCCAGTAGCTCCAGGAATAACGTGAAGAAGAAGAAGAGAAAGAGGCCGGTAGCTCCAGGAATAACGTGAAGAAGAAGCAGAGAAAGAGGCCGGTAGCTCCAGGAATAACGTGAAGAAGAAGAAGAGAAAGAGGCCGGTAGCTCCAGGAATAACGTGAAGAAGAAGAAGAGAAAGAGGCCGGTAGCTCCAGGAATAACCTGAAGAAGAAGAAGAGAAAGAGGCCGGTAGCTCCAGGAATAACGTGAAGAAGAAGAAGAAGAGAAAGAGGCCGGTAGCTCCAGGAATAACGTGAAGAAGAAGAAGAGAAAGAGGCCGGTAGCTCCAGGAATAACCTGAAGAAGAAGAAGAGAAAGAGGCCGGTAGCTCCAGGAATAACATGAAGAAGAAGAAGAGAAAGAGGCCGGTAGCTCCAGGAATAACGTGAAGAAGAAGAAGAAGAAGAAGAAGAGAAAGAGGCCGGTAGCTCCAGAAATAACGTGAAGAAGAAGCAGAGAAAGAGGTAGGTAGCTCCAGGAATAACGTGAAGAAGAAGAAGAAGAGAAAGAGGCCGGTAGCTCCAGGAATAACCTGAAGAAGAAGCAGAGAAAGAGGCCGGTAGCTCCAGGAATAACGTGAAGAAGAAGAGAGAAAGAGGCCGGTAGCTCCAGGAATAACGTGAAGAAGAAGAAGAGAAAGAGGCCGGTAGCTCCAGGAATAACGTGAAGAAGAAGCAGAGAAAGAGGCCGGTAGCTCCAGGAATAACGTGAAGAAGAAGAAGAGAAAGAGGCCGGTAGCTCCAGGAATAACATGAAGAAGAAGCAGAGAAAGAGGCCGGTAGCTCCAGGAATAACCTGAAGAAGAAAAAGAGAAAGAGGCCGGTAGCTCCAGGAATAACATGAAGAAGAAGAAGAGAAAGAGGCCGGTAGCTCCAGGAATAACGTGAAGAAGAAGAAGAAGAAGAGAAAGAGGCCGGTAGCTCCTGGAATAACGTGAAGAAGAAGAAGAGAAAGAGGCCGGTAGCTCCAGGAATAACCTGAAGAAGAAGAAGAGAAAGAGGCCGGTAGCTCCAGGAATAACATGAAGAAGAAGAAGAGAAAGAGGCCGGTAGCTCCAGGAATAACGTGAAGAAGAAGAAGAATAAGAAGAGAAAGAGGCCGGTAGCTCCAGGAATAACGTGAAGAAGAAGCAGAGAAAGAGGTAGGTAGCTCCAGGAATAACGTGAAGAAGAAGAAGAAGAGAAAGAGGCCGGTAGCTCCAGGAATAACCTGAAGAAGAAGCAGAGAAAGAGGCCGGTAGCTCCAGGAATAACGTGAAGAAGAAGCAGAGAAAGAGGCCGGTAGCTCCAGGAATAACGTGAAGAAGAAGAAGAGAGAAAGAGGCCGGTAGCTCCAGGAATAACGTGAAGAAGAAGAGAAAGAGGCCGGTAGCTCCAGGAATAACGTGAAGAAGAAGCAGAGAAAGAGGCCGGTAGCTCCAGGAATAACGTGAAGAAGAAGGAGAGAAAGAGGCCGGTGGCTCCAGGAATAACCTGAAGAAGAAGAAGAGAAAGAGGCCGGTAGCTCCAGGAATAACATGAAGAAGAAGAAGAGAAAGAGGCCGGTAGCTCCAGGAATAACCTGAAGAAGAAGAAGAAGAAGAGAAAGAGGCCGGTGGCTCCAGGAATAACGTGACGAAGAAGAAGAGAAAGAGGCCTGTAGCTCCAGGAATAATGTGAAGAAGAAGAAGAGAAAGAGGCCTGTGGCTCCAGGAATAACGTGAAGAAGAAGCAGAGAAAGAGGCCTGTAGCTCCAGGAATAACGTGAAGAAGAAGCAGAGAGAAAGCAGCCTGTAGCTCCAGGAATAACGTGAAGAAGAAGAAGAGAAAGAGGACGGTAGCTCCAGGAATAACGTGAAGAAGCAGGAATAACGTGAAGAACAAGCAGTGGCTGCAGGACTGTCTCGGACGAATGAACAGAAAGGTTTGTACACACTTTTATTGCCGTTCTCTGAGTAGTGTTGATGATCGATAAGAGGGATGATGGATGACGACGCCTATTGATGATGATGATGATGATGATGATGATGATGATGATGATGATGATGATGATGATGATGATGATGATGATGATGAGTAGGCTAGGCTATGTCAGAGGGGCAATGCATGAGGGAACGCAAGGTCCATAAATAGATACACTGTTTGCTGGCAAGAGATTAACATTAAAGGGGCACTTCACCAAAAAAACAACGCAGATTTATTTTGTACATAATCTCACACACATCCATACACTCTAAACAGTTTTGCACACATTCGTTTAGTTATTGAGAGTAAATTAGTTTGAATATGGCCACCGGTGATGTCATCAAGGGCATTAAATCCTTTTATTGTTTTAATTACAGCTCAATTAAATGATAAGGTAGCAGTTCCCTATAAGACAAGGTATTGCTATTTCTTCATCTACGTCATTTCATGGTGCTGTAACACAATGACAACAACAGGCAACAGCGCATGCGGGCCAAAGGCCAGAAAGGAACACTGCTCCAAGTTCCAAGTTAATGACACACTCAATAAAAATTGCTTTTCAGTCAAAAACGGTTCCACCAATGAAATGATCAATAACCTGGAAAAAAATACATTACAAAAGTCGACTTTGAACCTTGCTTTTAAAAAAATACACACAAACATACATGCATAGACACCCCACCCGTTCTCTCTATCAGGGAACACGCTCCATGTCATGATGTATCTGGGGTCGTGTTCAGGTTGACCTCTGACCTCACTTTTCTTCTCCCATTTTGACCCAAATGTCTCCTCCTGCACCCTCACTATGTGTGTAAATCTTCCCATGTCATATATTTCCTCTACTACACCCAGCCACTGTCTTTTTGTAGGTGGATCCACTTTGTACCATGCTCTTTTTATTGTTTTCTTACTGGCTACCAGTAGTATCTTTACCAGATATTTGTCCTGTCCTTGTATGTTTTCCGGTGTCAGATTCCGCAGATATAGCACCAAGCCCGTCTTAGGCACTTCATATCCCAATATCCCCTTTAACCTCTTGAACCCTAGCCCTATTTTCTGAAAATACACCTAAAAATACATACCTAAGTAAATGGAAGATTGATCCACTTCTACAAGGACCATTTGCATGTTTCTGGTATCTAGGGACATCTATGGATCTCGGGGAATGTATTCCCAGTGTCAGAAATATTGTGTCTGTTACTAGGCTTGAGTAAATTGTAATGAACCAAAGGAGAAAATCTATTTTCTTTTTTTCTTTTCTTTTTTCATCTTTGACAGTGAATAACACCATGCTAAAATGTACCAGACATGAAAAAGCTCATTCAGCACCTTCTTGAGATCACATGTACAAAAAATTTAAGCAAATGAATAAAGGGAAGATGATTAAACAGAAGGTTTTGTAGATACAGTACTGAATTCTGCCAGACGGACACATGCTATTTGAAATATGATTATAGAATATAGAATATCAGGCCTATAAATTACATTATTATAGCCACGTCGCACATCTATGGATCGGGCCAAATCTCCCCTTTCCAATGGCAGAGTTCAATCTGGATTTAATATCACCAGGTGTGATCCACAAACCGTGAATGAAATCTACTGTAAGTACAGTTACTTTTTCATTATGTAGATTCCTCTGCCATTTTTCATCAGATTGCAACAAAGTTTTTTGCTAGATGATCACAGAAAGGTAGATAAACTAACTGCGTTCTAAATTATGCCAATAACGTTCAGTTTTGTGGTAAATAATCCCGACAAATAAGATACATAAAAAAGTTAATCCACAAGTAATTAGATTGACAGGAGCTGGCTTGAGCTGGGTAGTGTAGTTTTTTTTTTTATTCCAACGCCATTCGAAAGCCCTGGGTCTCCTCTCCTCATATGACTACAAACAAAATGGCGGCACACATTTCCTTCCATTGATATTCGCTAGTTTCTGAATACATTTCCAAAACTCATATTTCACTAGTAATAACACTTTAACCTATTAGTAAACAAACTATTGCTGAAAATATACACTATGACTGCTGTTTTGACAGGGTTAGGGTCTTTACTCTTGGCTACATTTGAAAAAAAACTTGACATTAATTCATACAGTCTGTAGAGATTGGATTTATGGCATGATGTCATTTTGGGTCAACAGACCCGTCAGGCTAAAGAGGTTAAAGATTCTAAACCGCTCTATTCTCCTATGCTTGTGTTCTGTTCCTGGGTTCTGGAACCCCCCACCCTAACAAGCGCAGGTGGCGTATTGCCAGTCCAAAGTAAGAGTATGAGTTGGGAAACACCAGTTGTACTCACTCGCTGTCAGAAAAAAAAGCCTTTCTGAGTATCACAGCCTCTGTTCCCACAATTTTAGACGTTTCTTTCCGAAGCTACCCGAAGAATGTCTGTGAGAAGTTTGTTTATTTTCCAAGTGCAATCAGCCTCCTAAATTCCAGGATGAATTATTGATCCGTACAGTGTTTGCTTTGATTTACCACACTATAGAAGGTTAAAAGAGGCAGATTTCAACCGTTTTAATCCCATCGTTCTGTTGCGAGGAGGACATGTGATAATCAGACATAAAACCTAGCAAGGCATCCTGTCTCTCTCCAGTCTCATCAGCCGCCAAAGACACTCACCAGGATGATGTCGCCCAAAGGAGAGTAGATCTGCAACAATATTTCCTCAACTGTTTTCAACTGTAAGGCCCAGCTCGAGTAAAGTTGAAGAAAATAGTGTCTGGGGTTCAAGAGAGGACTACAGTGTCTCGAGGGGGGGGGGGGGGGGGGGGACTCTCAAGACACAGAACATATTGGTAAGTGTTTCTTAAGTGATTTTTCAGTTGTTACAGGCTTGTATGCTCGGTGTGGCCACAAACAAATGGATACTCTGGTGGATACTGAAGTTGTTTTGAATTGAATGTAACTTATACCTACTCTCGCCTACAGTAAGTGGTCTGTAAAGACCAGTCGACCTCAATGCCTGGTGGTATCGGCATCTGAAGACTTTTTTTTGTAATGAAATCAATCCACGACGAACTCCTAAAGTATGTGAGCGACCGCTAAAACCGTCTTGGGGTTAAAAATGCAGCGGCCCGCCTGGCCCGCCTGATCTCAAACCTACCGAAGTCAGCCCATGTCACCCCACTTCTTAGGGACCTGCACTGGCTCCCCATTGCTGCACGTATCCGCTTCAAGGCCCTCGACCTAGCATACCGTGCGGCAAAGGGAACCGCTCCCGCCTACCTCCGGTCAATGGTCTCTAACTACACACCCTCAAGACCCCTACGCTCTGCGTCTTCTGGCCGCCTCAGATCTACTCCTATCCAAGCTCCCGGAGGGTCATCAAAGAGAAGCCGCCTATTCTCAGTCCTTGCCCCACAATGGTGGAATGAACTACCCATCCCAGTTAGGACAGCCGAATCCCGTCCAATCTTTCGCCGTCGACTAAAGACTCACTTCTTCAACCATTACCTGAAATGATAAAAAAAAAAAAAAAAAAAAAAAAAAAAAAAAAAAAAAAAAAAAAAAAAAAAATCTAACCCCGACTAACCTTAATGTCATGCACTTGTCCTAATAAACTAACCTACACTGTAACACGCAACACTTTGATGAACATTGTTACTCAGCTGATAGAGTTATACCCTTCTTGCTGTCTTGTCGCACAGAACTTGTAAGTCGCTTTGGATAAAAGCGTCAGCTAAATGACTAAATGTAAATGTAAATGTAAATGTAAAAGCAACACCGCCATTACGTTCCTTCTCAGCTCCTCTGTGTCTGTTCGCCGACTCAGTGATTTTGCAAAGGTCCCACACTCGCACCATCAATAGCGCTCCTTTCTCCCTCTCCCTCTCACCTCGCCGCCAATGCGAAGCGTGTTTCCACCCGTTATAAAGTTCAGCAACACAAATAAACTCACCCGGGCTTCCCAGACCCGATTCATCTTTCACATGAGAGAGCGCTTGTATTGTAGTCGCTCCAGCTCTGGCTACGCGCAATTTGCTCTCCCTCTTCGGCTCCGAAAAGCAGTGTAATAACACTGCCGGTTTCTCTCTCTCTTTCTCTCTCTCTCTCTCACCCTCCTTCTCTCCATGTCTGTTGAAACCGCTGTTGAGACTAAGCACAGCGGTTTATTTTTCACTCTGGTTAGCAGTGGGAATTAGGGAACGAGAATGGATATGATTGTCATTAATGAGGGTGATTGATATCGTCACATTCATCCACAGCAAAAAAAATTAAAACAGTACGCATGGGAGGAAAAAAACGTCAAATCGGATCATCTCAATATACGGTAAAAATATTTTCACCCTCCGTTGGCGGTCGTTTCGGTCACAGACCTCGGATCTTGCTAATTTCCATCGCAGCACTGGAAGATGTGACACGTGTCCTTCATCAGGGAGATTTCTGGCTGACGGGCAAAGTGTGTGTCATCGTCGACGACTATGTTTCTCCATATTCTTTATTTATTCTTGCTAATGCTTCAACGAAAATGAAATCTTCACACATTCAATTAGAATCAGTGGCCAATTTTTGCGGTGGGTGCATGACAGACAGACAGCAGTGGGTCATATGTTTCTAGATGTGATTTGATACTTTTAGTAATGACATGTAATTCAGCTGGAGTCCTGGCTACACCACACATGATTACTCAATGAATGTAGGCTTTGAACAGATGACAAGACACACTTTTCTGTACTTGTGTTTGTTTGTATTATCATACATCGTTACCCTATGTATTATGCTTGGTTCAGAGCACATAACAGAACCCGTTTTAAACACATGAACATCTTGATTTGTTATTAGACTTTTACTTGTATTAGAATTGATGGTACTGTTTTAAATCTAGGCCAGAAATGGGGCTTGTGGTGAATACCTCAGACGAACAACCAACTCTTTTTGAAGTTTTCAGAGCAATGTTTTTTCAGACTTGAGTATGATGGTAAGTTAGAGTGTTGTATTCATTCATAGTTAAAGACAGTAGAGGTTGAGTACTTTATTATCTAAAGATGGTAAGTTAGTGTTGTGTTCATTCATAGTTAAAGACAGTAGATGTTGAGTACTTTATTATCTAAAGATGGTAAGTTAGAGTGTTGTGTTCATTCATAGTTAGAGACAGTAGAGGTTGAGTACTTTATTATCTAAAGATAAGTTAGTGTTGCGTTCATAGTTAAAGACTGTAGATGTTGAGTACTTTATTATCTAAAGATGATAAGTTAGAGTGTTGTGTTCATTCACAGTGAAATACAGTAGAGATTGAGTACTTTCTGATGATATATCACGTTCACAGTCCCAAATGATTGGGATTGCAATTACAACTGCAAATACAATGTACTGCCCAGAAAATGTCCAAGCAGAGTTATATGGTTCTTTGTCTCAAGGGTTCAATTGAGTCTAAAACAATTTAACAATCCTCTGGCTAACTGGTGCTGGAGCTGGCTGTTCCCAAAGGCAAGCGCTTTGGATATTCTTATTCATATGAC
>NW_028170010.1:15000-40000 GCF_963971535.1 Notolepis coatsorum
ATTCAGTACTGTATCTACAGAACCTTCGGTTTAATCATCTTCCCTTTATTAATTTCCTTCGATTTGACCTCATGACCTCAAGAGGGTACTGAACGAGATCAGTGGCAGTTTTTTAAGTTTGGTCATTATTATCATGGTGTTATTCACTGTCAAAGATGCAAAGAACAAATCATAATTCATATTCTCCTTTGTCACAATTTAAGCAAGCCTAGTAATAGATACAATATTTCTGACACTGTGCATACATTCCCTGAGGTCCATAGATGTCCCTAGATACCAAGAATATGCAAATGGACCTTGTAGAAGTGGAGCAATATTCCATTTACCTAGGTATATATTTTAGGCGAAAATATTCCACAGGTGGAACAGGTTGTAGACCTTTCTTTATTTGTATGTCAGCTCTTTGACTGCCAGAGTGGAGTGGACTCAACCTTGATGACTTGGACTCGGACTTGGACTCGGACTAGGGTAATGGGGACTCGACTCGGACTCGACTTGGGCTCTTCTTTGGTGACTCAGACTTGGACTCGGACTCAAACACTGGGGAATCGATACTCGACTCGGACTCAAGATTTAGTGACTCGACTACAACACTGACACGCACACACACACACACACACACATACAGTAGGCTACACACAAACCCGCCCCCTGCTCATACACATATACTCAGACATCCGTGTGTGTACCTGCGTGCTAGATGACATTCGGTGACCTTCTGCTGACCTTTAGTCGCACGTTGAATGACTACAGGAAAGGAAATAGATGCCAGGCCCAATGTGCTCTGCAGAAGGACTGTTTACTAGTAAGAATACTAGTGGGAACAGCCCTATGTTCCCACATTGCTAAGATTTCTCTCAAAATGAGGCCCTACAGTATGTTCCCACAGCCCTATGTTCCCGGATGAACCCTACCAGAACTACCGGAGGACAATTGGATAATAGGTTGGGTGTAATTGGCTACCAAATTAAGAGAAAGGGGAATAAAATCAGATACAAATTCATGACAAAAGGAAAATGTGGGGACATAGGGCTGTGGGGACATATAGGCCTGTGGGAACATAGGGCTGTGGGGACATAGGGCTGAGGGAACATAGGGCTGTGGTGACATAGGGCTGTGGGAACATAGGGCTGTGGGAACATAGGGCTGTGGGGACATAGGGCTGTGGGAACATAGGGCTGTGGGAACATAGGGCTGTAAGAACATAGGGCTGTGGGAACATAGGGCTGTGGGGACATAGGGCTGTGGGAACATAGGGCTGTGGTGACATAGGGCTGTGGGAACATAGGGCTGTGGGGACATAGGGCTGTGGGAACATAGGGCTGTAAGAACATAGGGCTGTGGGAACATAGGGCTGTGGGGACATAGGGCTGTGGGAACATAGGGCTGTGGGGACATAGGGCTGTGGGAACATAGGGCTGTAAGAACATAGGGCTGTGGGAACATAGGGCTGTGGGGACATAGGGCTGTGGGGACATAGGGCTGTGGGAACATAGGGCTGTGGTGACATAGGGCTGTGGGAACATAGGGCTGAGGGGAACATGGGGCTGTGGGAACATAGGGCTGTGGGGACATAGGGCTGTGGGGACATAGGGCTGTGGGGACATAGGGCTGTGGGAACATAGGGCTGTGGTGACATAGGGCTGTGGGGACATAGGGCTGTGGGAACATAGGGCTGTGGGGACATAGGGCTGTGGGAACATAGGGCTGTGGGGACATAGGGCTGTAGGAACATAGGGCTGTGGAAACATAGGGCTGTGGGGACATAGGGCTGTGGGGACATAGGGCTGTGGGGACATATGGCTGTGGGAACATAGGGCTGTGGGGACATAGGGCTGTGGGGACATAGGGCTGTGGGGACATAGGGCTGTGGGGACATAGGGCTGTGGGGACATAGGGCTGTGGAGACATAGGCACGCTCCCTGTAAGAACCACTGACAGTAGTCTGCCTAATGACCGTAAGAAAATCTATTTGAAATGCTTGGGCTGAAAGGGAGAAGCATCAGTAATACAGTACAGCTGCCAGCCTGCCACTTCATTTACATTTTACATTTAGTCATTTAGCTGACGCTTTTATCCAAAGCGACTTACAAGTTCTGTACGACAAGCCATCAGGAAGGGCACAACTCTATCAGCTGAGCAACAATGTTCATCAAAGTGTTGAGTGCTACAGTGTAGGTTAGTTTATTAGGACAAGTGCATGACAGTACGGTTAGTTAGGGTTAGATTTTTTTTTTTTTTTTTTTTTTTTTTAATTCAGATAATGGTTGAAGAAGTGCGTCTTTAGTCGACGGCGAAAGATTGGACGTGATTCGGCTGTCCTAACTGGGGTGGGTAGTTCATTCCACCATTGTGGGGCAAGGACTGAGAATAGGCGACTTCTCTTTGATGACCCTCCCGGAGCTTGGATAGGAGTAGGTCTGAGGCGGCCAGAAGATGCAGAGCGTAGGGGTCTTGAGGGTGTGTAGTTAGAGACCATTGACCGGAGGTAGGCGGGAGCGGTTCCCTTTGCCGCACGGTATGCTAGGTCGAGGGCCTTGAAGCGGATTCGTGCAGCAATGGGGAGCCAGTGCAGGTCCCTAAGAAGTGGGGTGACATGGGCCGACTTCGGTAGGTTTGAGATCAGGCGGGCCGCTGCGTTCTGAATGAGTTGAAGAGGCTTAGTGGCAGTGGCCGGGAGGCCAGCGAGCAGTGCATTGCAGTAGTCGAGGCGGGAGATGACTGTTGATTGGACGAGGAGTTGGGTGGCTTCTTTTGTCAGGAAGGGGCGTATCCTTCTGACGTTGCTCAGGAGGAATCGGCAGGTTCTGGTCGTCGCTGCGATGTGAGCAGAGAAGTTCAACTGGTCGTCGAGGACAACACCAAGGTTCTTGGCGGTCGGGGACGCAGTCACAGCTGCATTCTCGACTGTGATTGAAAGGTCGGTTAGGGGGGAGGATTTGGCCGGCAGGTGGAGCAATTCTGTTTTGCTTAGGTTCAGTTTGAGGTGGTTGGACGTCATCCAGGCTGAGATGTCGGACAGACAGGCCGAGATCCGCACAGAGACGTGGATATCTGAGGGAGGGAAGGAGAGGAAGAGTTGAGTATCGTCGGCATAACAATGGTAGGAGAAGCCATGAGACGTGATAATGTTACCCAGTGATTTAGTGTAGAGGGAGAAGAGAAGGGGTCCTAAAACCGAGCCCTGGGGGACACCCGTCCGCAGGGGGCGGGTGGCCGACAGGGTCCCTCTCCATGACACTTGGTAGGAGCGGTCATTGAGGTATGATGACAGCCATGTCAGCGCAGAGCCAGCCACTCCCATTCCTGCGAGGGCCGCAAGGAGGATCTGGTGGTTGACTGTGTCGAAGGCTGCAGATAGATCTAGGAGAATCAGGACAGAGGAGAGGCCTTTCGCTTTTGCTAAGTGAAGTGCCTCTGTGACCGCAATGAGGGCTGTCTCTGTGGAGTGACCAGTCCTGAAGCCTGACTGATTAGGGTCTAGGAGGTCATTCTGTAAGAGATAAGTAGTAAGTTGGTTGGATACAGCACGTTCAAGTGTTTTAGAAAGGAAGGAGAGAAGAGAGACAGGACGGTAGTTGCCTATGACAGTAGGGTTCAGGGTTGGTTTTTTTATGAGCGGCGTGACTCTGGCTTGTTTTAGGGAGGTGGGGACCACCCCCGAGTTGAGTGAGGAGTTGATGGTTGCAGTTAGGAATGGGAGGATGTCTGGTGCTATGGTCTGGAGGAGTGGACTGTTATTTCCACAAACTCACAGTGCTTTGCAGTGTACATAGCCTACTGTATAGTCACAAGATACTTGAGATGGGCTTTTGAGGTAATGCATGAAATCACTGCGCCCAGGCAGCAGTGGTTCGGCCAAAAAATATCAGAGTGAAGGAATCTATGTTTTTCAATGTGTATATAATGTATATATATATCGGTGGGTGACAGCATCTACTCAGACGGATCTATAGATCTTAAAAGTAGCCGCAAGTCAGAGACTGTGTTGCAGCAGACTAACAGCAGCAGATGAGGATTCGGGCTGTATTGTTTAACATCAACAGGTCACTTGATCTGGAGAAAGTGCATTATCAAGCCACAGGCAGGGTTGGTCAGAGAGAACTAGGGGGATAATATCAACATTGCCGTTGCTATAGTGATTTGGGTCAAAGAGCCGTTGTCAAGGACTGCGTGTCACGTGGTAACGAGGGAGAGGGGGCGGAGACCCCCGTTGCTAGGGAGAGGACGTTGGAATGTGAGTTCCTTCCGGAGTAAATTAGATTAAGATGCGAAGCAGACGCGTTGACAGAGACTTTGAAATCCCTCCTCACCCTCGCCGGGTGGGGGAGGGGAATATGACACATCATCGCTAGCTTCGGCTAACAGGAAATGGTGGTTGGCTACGACGAGAGAGAGAGAACCATTGGATTGAAGATAATTAAGACTGAACAATGACAATACAGAATGGGTTACATCGGGGACGGAGCTATGTTTATGAAAATAAACATGAGGATCTGAGGAAAGAGATCACGTTGCAGTGTCGTTTCTTATGACTAACGGATGTACTAACAGGGGTTGAAAGAAAACACAACGCAGGACAGGGAGAGTCACAAAGGAGATGATGAGATGTGGACCCAGATGACCTTGGGAATTACCGGCCGATCTCCAACCTTCCTTTCCTGAGCAAGATCCTAGAAAGAGCAGTGGCCGCCCAACTGCACCAACACCTGTCTGACCATGAGCTCTATGAACCCTTTCAATCTGGCTTCAGGAAACACCACAGCACCGAGACTGCCCTCACCAAAGTCACCAACGACCTCCTCATTGCCTCCGACTCCGGTCACATCAGCCTCCTCATCCTCCTGTATCTATCTGCAACCTTTGACACGGTCTCCCATTCCATTCTCCTTAACCGCCTCTCTGACCACCTGGGTGTTACTGGGACCGCTCTCACCTGGTTCGAGTCCTACCTCACTGACCGAAAACAGTTCATCTCCGTTTGCAACTCCACCTCCACCCCTGCCCCAGTCAACCAAGGTGTGCCGCAGGGTTCCGTTCTTGGTCCACTCCTCTTCACAATCTACATGCTCCCCCTTGGTCACATCATCTCTCCTTGACATCAAGGCCTGGATGTCATCCAATTTCCTGAAGCTAAATAGCAAGAAAACTGAGCTCATGGTTGTGGCCAAGCAGTCACTGCTCCGGAAGGTTGGAGACCTCCTCCTTGAAGTGGACGGCTGCATAATCCACCTTTCCCCAGAAGTTCGCAACCTGGGCGTCATACTGGACTCCACCCTCTCCTTTCATTCCCACATCAAAACAATAACCAAATCAGCCTTTTTCCATCTCAGGAACATTTCCCGACTCCGGCCATCTCTCCCCGACTCCATAGCAGAGACTCTCATCCACGCTTTCGTCACCTCCCGTCTGGACTATGCAAATTCTGTCCTCATAGGGCTACCCAGTAATGCCCTGAACAGGCTACAATATGTCCAAAATTCTGCTGCCAGGGTTCTCACCCGCACCAAGTCCTGGCACCACATCACCCCCACCCTCATCCACCTCCACTGGCTTCCAGTCAAGCCCTGCATCAATTTCAAGATCCTCCTCATCACCTACAAAGCCCTTCACTCCATTGCCCCCCGGTACCTAGCGGACCTCCTCCATCCCTACATTCCGCCCCGGAGGCTGCGGTCCTCTGACTCCGGTCTCCTCTCCATCCCCACCACCAACATGCAGACTGTTGGTCCCAGAGCCTTCTCTGTGGCCGCACCCACCCTCTGGAACTCACTCCCTCCAAACATCCGTAGTGCTACATCCCTGCACTCTTTCAAATCCCAACTCAAAACCCACCTTTTCACCAAATTTGTAAATTACTCTGATTTCCCTTTTTCTTTCGTTTTCTTTCTTTTCTTTCCTTTTGATTAATATTTTGTTGTTACGTTGTTCCCTGTCCCCCTCCCTTAGCTGTTAAGCGCCTTGGGTCTCCTGAAAGGCGCTATATAAATGTAAGATATTATTATTATTATTATTATTATTATTATTATTATTATTATTATTATTATTATTATTATTATTATTATTATTATTATTATTATTATTATTATTATTATTATTATTATTATTATTATTATTATTATTATTATTATTATTATTATTATTATTATTATTATTATTATTATTATTATTATTATTATTATTATTATTATTATTATTATTATGAGATTGGCTGATTACAGAAACATCTAACAAGAGTATACAGTATATCTGCTTAGAAAACGAAAATGTCTAATAATTTTTTGTATTTCTCCATGTGGTAAATACACAGGTCACAACATGTTTACAGGAACGTGGAGCTATTTACATTATAAAAGAGTAACTGTACTTACAGTAGATTTTCATTCACGGTTTTTGTTGCCCTGTCAAGGGGCGCCTGGTGGTACTAAATCTAGATTGAACTCTGCCATTGGAAAGAGGAGATCCATAGATTTATGACTTGGCCATAATAAGGTAATTTATAGGCCTGATATTCTATATTCTATATTCATATTTCAAATTGCATGAGTCCAGATGGTACTGTATACAAAACCCCCTGTAAATCATCTGTCCTTTATTCATTTGCTTAGATCTTTTGTACACGTGATCGGTGCAGAGTGAGCTCTGTGGCAATGTTCCACATCTGGTCAATGTTAGCATTCACTGTCAAAGATTAAAAAAAGAAAAGGGGAAAGAATTTATATTTTCCTTTGGTTCATTACAATTTACTGAAGCATAGTAACAGACACAATATTTCTGACACTGGGAATACATTCCCTGAGGTCCATAGATGTCTCTAGATACCATGCAACATGCAAATGCACCTTGTAGAAGTGGGGAAATCTTCCATTTACTTAGGCATACTTTTACTGTAGGTGAATTTTCTTAAAATATGGCTAGGGCTTAACAGGTTAAATACCGAAGACATGTACGGTAGTTTTGTATTGATTGACCTTTTATTTTATTTTTTTTTTTTTTTTTACATTTGAGTAATTTCAGCTGGCATTTCATACCTGCGTATTTTGACCAAGAATTGTGTGGTTGGTACACAAAAGGCATGCATGCACGTGTGGCACGCACGCACACAAACACACACGCCACCCTCCTACAGTCAGTATTCCATTAAGGATTAAGTCTTGTGTCGCCCCAAGGTGATGTCACACGGAAATAAATACAGACGGGAAGCTTTGCATATATTTCTTGCCAGGTTAAACGGGAGTCAGGACGGCACACAGGCTATCTATTTGAAAATATGGTTGGTTGCGAGCCAACATATCAGAGCAAAAAGTAATCACATTCTGCTGCCCCCTTGGACACAGCAAACACAATGTCCCCCCCCCCCCCCCCCCCCGTTGCCATTTTAACAACCCTTGGGTGGTGGTGGTGGGAACCTTGCGGTTTCATTGATCACCGTGGGCTCATTGATCATCGATCGGCGTGTGTGACTCCTTGTGATCACCGCAGGCCGGTTGAATGAACCCCTGTGGGATCTCTCCGACAGCGCGCGCCCAAGAGAGGGGAGGCGGGCGACACCGGGGTGACAGTGGACCCGTCGAGGTCGGTGCTCACTGTTAACTCCTCTACCAGCGGAGCGTCTCAAGGTGGGCTAGAGGTTGCCTCGTCTGACGCTGACGCTCTCTCTCTCTCTCTCTCTCTCTCTCTCTCTCTCTCTCTCTCTCTCTCTCTCTCTCTCTCTCTCTCTCTCTCTCTCTCTCTCTCTCTCTCTCTCTCTCTCTCTCTCTCTCTCTCTCTCTCAGGCGCCGGCAGATCAAGTCTCTGCGATCTGATCAAAAGCAGTGGGACTCGTGCCACGCGGGCTGCTGATTGCTTCCATGCACTCGCTGACACCATTGGGCTCGGTCGAGGACGCCCTAATTAAAATGGAGGGTAGAGGGGGGAGAGAGAGACCCCTCAACACGTCAGTGAACATCAACATTGTGTTGACAGAGCCTCCTTTCATTGTTCTCCAAGGAGGAGCCGCTGAAGAAGCAGAAGATTTTCTCGCCGATGTTGTTGTTCTCACTTGTTGTCATTGACAAAACGACATTAAATCAAATCAAATCAAATTTATTTGTAAGGCCCGACAACACACCTTAATTTCCCCATGTGCCGGACACGTCTCTTTTAAACAAGTCAAGAAGAAACATCACAATAAATCAAGAACAAAACAAAAACACCATAAAGTCCAAAGAATTTTAAATAAATAAAATGAATGCAACACTCCCAGACATACCCCACGCAAGGGTAAGGAAAAACTCACTAAAACCTAGCAATAGGGAAAAATGCACCACAGACAATGTGGAGGAGAGAAACCTTAGAAGGGCCGTTCAAGGGGGGATCTCCCTTCTTAGATGTCGGTGATATTAGTGTTGCAGTAAAACAGGCGAAACAGTTGGTAAGCATGCACTAATATGTGTAGTGAAACACAGATAGGTGCATGCAATAGCAACTGAACATTTTGGAAGATTTAACAATAGAGCTGATGGCGGATCTATTTGCCATAATAGAGCAGCGGCCGAACAGTAAGAGACCGCGAGAGACAGACTCGGAATTGACCTTCCGCCCCCCCTTAGATACTGTTGCTATGTTCGACAAGCTACCTGTCTGAAGGAGCCAGCATAGAGGGTCTCTGTAACTTACCAGTCGCGTTAATAGATTCCTTTTGGAGCAATACGGCCGCGATATCCTCCAGATCCAGACAAAAAGGCCCATTCTTTTTAAATAATTTTTCACAACACAACACAACACAATACAATAACTGTAGGAAAGCCCTGCTAATAAGACTACTTTGTTCTGTAATAGCTCTTTAATATGTTGTTGTTGACAGGAAAGGGTAATTGATTTATGCCAGTGTAATCATTCAGCGTGATGTGCCCAGCTAGTGTTGCACTCTAGTTTTCTGATAACGTTACTGGCCCTTTAAGAGTTTCTCCTTTCTACCGTGAGCAAGCTGGTCTCCGTGTTGCTGTCTGACGACGTGCAGCAGTAGTAAGATCTGTCCCTTTGAGGAACGTGTGCGTAAATGACACGTGAGTACGGTACCTATGTTTAGTCCTGCCTAATTCATTCCTTCAGCTTACTCTACCCTTACAGTATGTTCACATTGATCTATTCCTGTCGACGCTGTTCCTCTCTGTTCTTGAGAGGCTGCGCCGTTAGCTTAGCCGCATGTTAGCCAGCCTAAGCTGCCTCTGCTAGTGAGAGGCTGCGTGGCTAGCTTAGCCGCACGTGAGCTAGCCTAGGCTATATAACTCACTCACTACCTCTAGTGAATAGAATATATCTTTACACCTGGTTTACAGTCCGCCTACCTATATATTGTTTACATGCACTGCATGAGTAATCCCCCTGCATAGGCTATGTAGGTTATATATATAACTCCGGTTACGTGAATGTCTTGGTTACTAGTTGCACTGTATTGCTAATGAATATTATTGCAGCTATAGACCACATGTTTACGACATTATGTTTATGTGCGCCACTACTGTGTTTACTAATGTATACTGTATTGTATTCCTTTGTGTTTACTAATGTATACTGTATTGTATTCCCTTGTAGACAACCACACACACCTTTTGTTCCCAAATACAACCAGTAACTGCAGCACGCCTCTGTGTGATTCTTTAATCGGAGTTACAACGCTATATGAATTGAAAATGGGGGACCCTGATGGAAACAAGACAAACGTCTTTCTCAGGTCTGCATCCCCTTAACAATTGTATGTATTGAGCCGTACTGTATTGTACCCATTCTGCAATCTGTTAAATAAAGTTTTCATTCATTCATTCATTCATAGTGTCCGCCAGCTCTATCAAACGCAACCCGTGGAGGCCCTAGCCCTCCGTTTCATGGTCCTTCGAGCCGGATAAGATAAGATAAGATAAGATATTCCTTTATTGATCCCCTTGGGGAAATTCAGGCATCATAGCAGCATGGGGGGGAGGGGGGGAGGGGTACAGGTAGTAAAACAACACAGTATACAGGTAGTAAAAGACAACACAGGCAGTGTAAACAATTTGATCAATATGGTCAATATAATTTACTATCTGACTAGCTGAGGAATATTCACATTATTCACAGTGTCACATGAGGTGCAGTATGCATGAGGTAGTGTTATAATTTACTATCTACTGAGTATACATTAATCAAAGTACCAGGGTAGTCTACTTTGTCCCCCTTGGGTTCCTATAAGTCCCAGGTCAATGTCTGGTAGCAGTCGCTGTCGCTGCCCCCTGTTGTGGGGCCTGGAGGCTGCTAGTCGCTGCCCACTGTTGTGGAGCCTGATGGCCGCTGGTATGAAGGACTGTCCGAGGCGGTTAGTTGAGTGTCGGGGGGGGATGAGTCTGTGGCTGAACGAGCTTCTCATCTTGACTAGCTCGTCGTAGAGGGGGTGGTAGGGGTTCTCCATGATGGCATCCAGCTTCCTTATCATCCCCCTCTCTACCATCACCTCAAGTCTAGGTAGCTCGACTCCCACCACGGAGCTAGCCTTCCTCACCAGCTTGTTGAGCTTGTTGGTGTCCCTTGAGTTGATGTAGCCTCCCCAGCATGCCACAGCATAGAAGAGGATGCTGGCCACAACAGACTGGTAAAAAGACTGCAGCAGTTTGTTGCACACATTGAAGGACCTGAGTCTCCTCAGGAAGAACAGCCTGCTCTGTCCCTTCTTGTAGAGGGCCTCTGTGTTGTCCGACCAGTCCAGTTTATTGTTCAGGTGTACCCCAAGGAACTTGTATGAGTCCACCATCTCCACATCCACCCCTCGGATGGAGATGGGAATCGGGGGGGGCCTCTTCTTGCCCCTCCGGAAGTCCACCACCAGCTCCTTGGTCTTACTGGTGTTGAGTTGGAGGTGGTTGCTGTCGCTCCACCCCACGAAGCTCTCCACCAGGGCTCTGTACTCCTCCTCATCATCGTCGGTGATGTAGCTTACGATGGAGGAGTCGTCTGAGAACTTCTGCAGGTGGCACCCGCTGGAGTTGCGGCAGAAGTCTGAGGTGTAGAGGGTGAAGAGGAAGGGTGACAGCACAGTTCCCTGGGGGGCGCCGGTGTTGCTCACCAGTACGTCAGACTGACTGTCCTTTAGTCTGACGTACTGTGGCCTCTCAGTGAGGTAGTCCTTGATCCAGGCCACCAAGCCGTGCTCCAGCTGCATCGCAGAGAGCTTCTCCGCTAGCAGTGACGGCTGGATGGTGTTGAAGGCGCTGGAGAAATCAAAGAACATAATCCTCACTGAGCTGCGCGGCTTCTCCAGGTGCGTGTACGCTCTGTGGAGCATGTAGATGATGGCATCCTCCACCCCGATGTTTGCCTGGTATGCAAACTGCAGGGGGTCGAGGGAGTCACGCACCAGGGGCTTGAGGTGTTGCAGGACCAGTCTCTCAAACGTCTTCATGACGTGTGACGTCAGAGCGACTGGCCTGTAGTCGTTGGGGGTGCTGGGACGTCCCTTCTTGGGCACCGGGACAATGCAGGAGGTCTTCCAGAGCTGGGGCACCCTCTCCAGCCTCAGGGAGAGGTTGAAAAGATGCTGGAGCGGTGCTGCCAGCTGCTCTGCACATACCTTGAGCACCCTGGGATTGGTGTTGTCCGGTCCTCTGGCCTTGTTTACGTTAATTTTGGAGAGCTGCCTACTGACCTGACTGGTTGTGATCGTCAGGGTTGGGGGTGGTGGGCAGTCTGCTGGTGTTGGGGGTGGGGTGCCGTTGCTGATGGGTGTGGGTGGGTGGGGGGAGGGGGGGCTGCTTTGTAGGTGTGATCTGGTGCTGGTGTCGATGGGTGGGGGGAGGGGTGTGGGGAGGCCACTCTGGTCAAAGCGGTTGAAAAACGAGTTGAACTTGTTTGCACGCTCTGGAGGGCCCTCCACAGCTGTGCCCTGCTGTTTGAAACCAGTGATCTTCCTGACCCCTGCCCACACCTCCCTGGTGTTGTTGGCCTGTAGTCTGCCCTCCAGCCTGTCCTTGTAGCTGACCTTGGCTGCCCTTAGCTCTTTTTTGAGCTCCCTTTGGACAGCCCTGGCCTGCTCAGTGTCCCCTGCCATGAAGGCCCTCTTTTTCCTGTTTAGCAGGTGTTTAATGTCCTTGCTAATCCAGGGTTTATTGTTTGAGAAGCAGCGTACCCTCTTTATGGGTACGATGCTCTCCTCACAGAACCTGATGTAGTCTGTGATGCAGTGGGATAGTCCATCAATGTCATCACCGTAAGCCCTCTCAAACATATCCCAGTCTGTCGACCTGAAACACTCCTGTAGCTCCTCCTCGACGTCGTCAGACCACTGTGGGACAGACATGGTGGTCGGAGGCTGTCTCTTAATGAGAGGCGTGTATGTGGATACAAGCCTCACAAGGTTGTGGTCTGACTGGCCGAGGGGGGGCAGGGAAGTCGCACTGAAAGCCTCCTTCACGTTAGCATACAGGAGGTCCAGAGTTTTGTCTCCCCTGGTTTTGCAGGTGACATACTGGGTGAAGTTTGTCAGGGTCTTGTTCAGTCTGACATGGTTGAAGTCCCCATTGATAAAAATAAATGCATCCGGGTGTTTTGTCTGAAGCGCCGCGACGGTGGAGTGTATGACGTCACTCGCCTGCGCCGCCGCCGCGCTGGGTGGGATGTAAACAATGAGAGCCAGGACGTGTGTTATTTCTCGCGGTAAATAGTATGGCTGCAGACTCAGTGCCAATAGTTCAATGTCGGGGGAACAGATACGTTCCTTAATGGTGATGTGCCCCGGGTGGCACCATTTGGAGTTAACAAAGACAACAAGCCCTCCGCCTCTCCGCTTGCCGCTCTGTTTACTCCGGTCGGCGCGCACCACCGTGAAGCCCTCCTGTTCTATTGCACTGTCCGGGATGTTCTCGTTCAGCCAGGATTCGGTGAAGCACAGTAGGCTTGCCTCCTTGTACTCACGCTGGTTGATCATCAGGGCTGAGAGCTCGTCGGTCTTGTTGACCAGCGATCGCACGTTCCCCATGACGACAGAAGGCAGGTAAGGCTTGAATCTCCTGCTGTCCGTTATCCTGTCCTTCACGCTCGTGCCAGCTCGATTTCCCCGTCTGCAAATCCTTATTTCGGCTGGTAGATTCCTCGGTGGTTCTGCAACTCTGTTTCGAAAGCAGAGGAGAGCCTCCCTCGGGTAAACCAGCCCGCCGTTGTTGCTGTTGTTGTTGTTGTTGTCCTGCCGCGGGTAAACCAGCCCGCCGCCGGTGTTGTTGTCCATTGTTCAGAGCTGTGCTCGACCGAACTTGCCTAACTCAGCTAACTTCACAGAAGTTGTTACAAATGCCTTAACTTGGTCTAAAGCAACGCACAGTCACTTATACACCTATTAAGTAAGTATAATCACAAAAAGAATAAGTAAGAAAGTAGTAAACGGGATAAGAAGTAAAGGGGGTGGGAGCTGCTATGAAAAGGCTGCCACTCTCCTCGGCGCCAACTACTATAGAGCTCCTTCAAGACGCTATGGCAGACCAGGACACCACAGAGACCACCGCTCACCCGCAGAGAGAGTGCCACCTACCAAGCCACCTACGTGACCTCGAAGTAGGATATGAACCTGAACTCAGTACTCGGATCAGTCAGTACTCGGATCAGTCAGTACTCGGATCAGTCAGTACTCGGATCAGTCAGTATTCGGATCAGTCAGTACTCGGACCAGTCAGTACTCGGATCAGTCAGTACTCGGATCAGTCAATTCCTAGACCCACCATAAGGTCAGGTGTCGGCTCCCATCGTTCATACCCGGCGAGTGAAGCAAGGGCTCCGTCTGAAGGTAGTAGGTTCTCACATCTGTCACTTCCTAGACCCACCATAAGGTCAGGTGTTGGCTCCCATCGTTCATCTGGGAGTGTACACCGACCACATGCTCTCTCACCAGTCCAGGAAGCTATACTTCAGGAGCACATCCACTCCCTGGAGCTTGAGGAGCTACAGTGCCAGGTACAAGAAGACGGCAACGCCGACCTGGAGCGCCAACGCTTACAACGCGAGTGCCAACGCTTACAACGCCTACAGCATGAAGCACAAGGTGCACGGGAAGCTATCGTTAAACGCCTGGACAGGCAGAGGTGGCTTAAGAAGAAGGAGAAGGAACTTCAAGTAGCCAAACTGGTCACCTCACTTCTTCAAGAACCAAAAGATGAGGGCTCTTGTGCGTGCAGCAGCATCTGAGCCGACCTAGTCACCACCTGGACAACAGCACCACGTAGTGGCACCTGTGCCTCTAGCCCTTCCTACCGTACCACAGTACATGCATCCCCTGCCGGCTAATCCAGCCGTCATCACTCCAGTGACACACCATCCAGCACAGGCGACGCCTCGCTCTGCTGCTCCCCCTGTGTCATGGTACCCAGCTCCCAACATGCCTGGTTCAATTGAGCAACCTACAATCTCACACGGGTCCCCTGTAGCTACACACAGTACCCAGAGTCCTACCTATGGTGCGACCATCCCTAGTACTCAACCCAGTACCCAACCTGGTACTCAACTCAGTACCCAACTCCGTACTCAACCCAGTACTCAACTCAGTACTCAACCCAGTACTCAACCCAGTACTCAACTCAGTACCCAACCTAGTACTCAACTCAGTACCCAACCTAGTACTCAACCCAGTACTCAACTCAGTACTCAACCTAGTACTCAACTCAGTACCCAACCTAGTACTCAACTCAGTACCCAACCTAGTACTCAACTCAGTACCCAACCTAGTACTCAACTCAGTACCCAACCTAGTACTCAACTCAGTACCCAACCTAGTACTCAACCTAGTACTCAACCTAGTACTCAACCTAGTACTCAGCCTAGTACTCAACCTAGTACTCAACCTAGTACTCAACCTAGTACACAACCTAGTACTCAACCTAGTACTCAACCTAGTACTCAACTCAGTACCCAACCTAGTACTCAACTCAGTACCCAACCTAGTACTCAACTCAGTACCCAACCTAGTACTCAACTCAGTACCCAACCTAGTACTCAACCTAGTACTCAACCTAGTACTCAACCTAGTACTCAACCTAGTACTCAACCTAGTACACAACTCAGTACTCAACCCAGTACTCAACCCAGTACTCAACTCAGTACCCAACCTAGTACTCAACTCAGTACTCAACCTAGTACTCAACCTAGTACTCAGCCTAGTACTCAACCTAGTACTCAACCTAGTACTCAACCTAGTACTCAACCTAGTACTCAACCTAGCACCCAGCCTAGTACTCAACCTAGTACTCAGCCTAGTACTCAACCTAGTACTCAGCCTAGTACTCAACCTAGTACTCAACCTAGTACTCAACCTAGTACTCAACCTAGTACTCAGCCTAGTACTCAACCTAGTACTCAGCCTAGTACTCAACCTAGCACCCAACCTAGTACTCAACCTAGTACTCAGCCTAGTACTCAAACTAGTACTCAGCCTAGTACTCAACCTAGCACCCAGCCTAGTACTCAATCTAGTACCCAACCTAGTACTCAACCTAGTACTCAACCTAGTACTCAGCCTAGTACTCAACCTAGCACCCAACCTAGTACTCAACCCAGTACTCGACTAACTCAACCTAGGACCTCTCCCTGTCCTCCGCTCCCTGCCGTTGAAGACCTCTCTTCATGGAAAGATCTCGTCCAAGCAACAGTCAGGTCCCTTCACGGTGCGGCCGATGCCCAGACCACTGATCAGCCTTATGAAGCAGCCGACTTCCTCAACGCTGAGAAGGTCCTCCTTAAACGAGCCCAGCTGGACTTATTCCCAGAGGAGATCAAGGCCCTCAAGTCTGACCGACCTCTTCCCCCAGACAGTCGTTTGGGCTCTCTATCTCCGGAGTATGACAAGGCTACATGTCTCCTCAGAGTAGGCGGTAGGCCGCACAGGGCCGAGAACTTGGAGATGGATGACATTCACCCAATCGTCTTGGACCCACATCACCCCCTGACAAAGCTGATCATCCAAGATCATGATCAAATTCTTCTCCACCCCGGGCCTGAGAGGGTATTCGCTGATCTTCGATCCCGATTCTGGGTTCTACGTGGAAGAGAAGCAATCCGCAAGCATCAGCACACCTGCCGAGAACGTCATCTGCGGCGAGCAAAGCCCAACATGCCTAAAATGGCCGCCCTTCCGCCCTGTCGCCTGCGTCTCTACAAGCCCCCATGCTATTCCACCAGAGTAGACCGTTTTGGGCAATTTCACACCAAGATAGGGCGCCGGAGAGGCAGAAGTGGAGGAAGGACGGCAAGAAACAGTCACTCGGCCAGGTGGCCCTCATCGTGGACCCACAGCTTCCTTGGGCACTCTGGCCCGTTGGGAAGGTCACTCAGACGTACACTGGAACTGACGAGCGTACGCGCACCGCAGCTGTCCAGGTGAAGGACAGAACATACCTGCGCCCTGTGTCCCGGCCGGTGCAGCTCCCGAGTCTCCCGGATACAGAGGACCCCTGAGACTTTCCTGTTTAGTTCAAAAGGTCTAAGTAGACTTTTGGGTGCGGCTGTGTAGGAAAGCCCTGCTAATAAGACTACTTTGTTCTGTAATAGCTCTTTAATATGTTGTTGTTGACAGGAAAGGGTAATTGATTTATGCCAGTGTAATCAGTCAGCGTGATGTGCCCAGCTAGTGTTGCACTCTAGTTTTCTGATAACGTTACTGGCCCTTTAAGAGTTTCTCCTTTCTACCGTGAGCAAGCTGGTCTCCCTGTTGCTGTCTGACGACGTGCAGCAGTAGTAAGATCTGTCCCTTTGAGGAACGTGTGGGTAAATGACATGTGAGTACGGTACCTATGTTTAGTCCTGCCTAATTCATTCCTTCAGCTTACTCTACCCTTACAGTATGTTCACATTGATCTATTCCTGTCGACGCTGTTTCTCTCTTTTCTTGAGAGGCTGCGCCGTTAGCTTAGCCGCATGTTAGCCAGCCTAAGCTGCCTCTGCTAGTGAGATGCTGCGTGGCTAGCTTAGCCGCACGTGAGCTAGCCTAGGCTATATAACTCACTCACTACCTCTAGTGAATAGAATGTATCTTTACACCTGGTTTACAGTCCGCCTACCTATATATTGTTTACATGCACTGCATGAGTAATCCCCCTGCATAGGCTATGTAGGTTATATATATAACTCCGGTTACGTGAATGTCTTGGTTACTAGTTGCACTGTATTGCTAATGAATATTATTGCAGCTATAGACCACATGTTTACGACATTATGTTTATGTGCGCCACTACTGTGTTTACTAATGTATACTGTATTGTATTCCTTTGTGTTTACTAATGTATACTGTATTGTATTCCCTTGTAGACAACCACACACACCTTTTGTTCCCAAATACAACCAGTAACTGCAGCACGCCTCTGTGTGATTCTTTAATCGGAGTTACAACGCCATAGTGTCCGCCAGCTCTATCAAACGCAACCCGTGGAGGCCCTAGCCCTCCGTTTCAATAACAATAATGATAACAATTAAAATAAGACATAAGACATAATTTAATTAAATCAGATAAATGATAGTAAAATACATTAAAAACAATGACATTGGGAACACAAGACACCGAGAATATACAAATAAAATTATAATAATAAATTATAATGCTAAAAGACATTTCTTCTCCCAATCCTACCCCAGGACCTCTCAGGACTGAACAACCGACCTCGCTTGCTGCAGGATCATGGATTTGAGTCTCTCAGCTGCTGATGCCCACAACCTGATATTCGATTATTTTACTCCAATTACCCGAGCTGTGGAGATCTCGAAATAAATTACATCTAAGAATGTTAAAGCCCAATTCATTATTGTTTCCACAGTATATATGAAGTAGACAAGAAAGGCAGTGTCTTGACCCTTAGGTATATAAAACATATATATATATATATATATATATATATATATATATATATATATATATATATATATATATATATATATATATATATATATATATATATATATATATATATATATATATATAAAGCACAGACAACAGTAGTGGCTAAAATGGCCCTCGCCCCTGCATCACCCATAGGTTGTGTATCCCAATCGACAGAGTATCAAAAGTAGTGAATTGTACAAATTGTATATTGTGGCTTATATCAACCCCCCTCTCATGGATATGTGAAGGACAGGCGATATTACTGCCATGGAAGGAGTGGAAACAATTAGGCAGCTGATTAGTACTGATAGAACACACCTGTGCATAGTTAGTTCACCCACATCTCACACGCACACACACCCCAGACACATACACTACAAATACACTAGGTTAGAGAGAGTTGAGTTGAGTGGAGGTGTGGTTGGAGTTATTGTAGTGAGAGAGAGATTGTTGTTGACAGAGTTTTGTGAGGTGAGAGGTAGTGAGAGGAGAGGTGAAGGTGAGAAGATCTTCATTGTGTACTGGACCCTGGACTGGCTGAGAAACCCTTTGTGTACTGACCCTGGACCGGACGACTACTCTGGGTATTGAACAATCCCTTTTTTTGCATGAAGAGCCTGTTTTTGTGTTTTGACCACAAAACATTCTCTTTGCCCATCGTACTATTATTCTGCCTGTAAATCAATAAATATTCGTATTGCACTTGTGTGGACATTTTAATTTGTTTGTTTTTGAACCGTGACGAGTCTGAACACCACCAGGCTCGTCACAATATATAAAAATAAGGCATTCTTTATCGCTGTCGTTAATCCTAGTCAACGGATTGATAGGCTGCTAAGTTAAATCAAAATGGATGTGGCTTTCCAATGATGGGGATCCCTGGGGATGAGGGAATCAGGGATCTAGGTGAAAAGAAGGAAGAGAAAAAACAGCGGAATGCATTGGAGTCAATGAGAAAACTGAAACCTGCAGAGCTTTATTTTTTCTCCCAGTTTACCAAAATCGCTCCTAATCACTCATTTCTGAACAGAGAATCTGCTCCAGGAGAGCAGACCATGACAAACAAGGCCATGGAACGGACTACAGAACTAGAGCCCATAGCAGCAACACTGTACACACAGCTTACAGGTAATCAAGCAGAGCTTGATTTATTGATTGATTGATTGGAAACTTTATTAACAGATTGCAGAATGGGTACAATACAGTACAGCTCAATACACACAATTGTTAAGGGGATGCAGACCTGAGAAATACTTTCTAATTGTTTCCATCAGGGTCCCCCATTTTCAATTCATCATAGCTCATACAGAACCAAGCATTTCACTATAATTTACATGTACCAAATAAAACAAAACTTGAACTTGTATCCATGTGGTTTTGTTGTAAATCCTCAGGCCCCACACCTCGGTACATCACCTATGTCTTAGAAAGTGTGGACGTCCAAGCTATGGGCTTTTAGAAATGAAGGGTCCATCCAAGGAAAGCTTCACAGAGTGTGCTTACCTTTATAGCTCTTAAGCATCGGCCTAAAATGGGGCTAGTTTTCTTTCTTTTTTTGACGATTGCATACCCAAAGTAATTTGCAATGTATTATACGTTTTATAGCACATGCATGAGTCTGGTCTCATTTGTAAAGGTAACATTCTGAAGTGTCTTACACAATAAAGAATAATCACTTTGAGTGCTAATGAAACAGAGAGTAACAGAGGTCTGAACACACTGAAGTAAAGGTTTTGTGTACTCACATTTATTTGTACTGGTTGCCAGATGCCTGTTTTTAAGTTCCAGCTGAGAGGTAGGAGCTGGAAAACATAATGGCCGTCCGCTGCCATTCATTTCGATGCTCTAGTCAAAACAATGGACTTCTTCGTCTTCTTGTGTCACCTTCCCCCACTACCAGCACCCGTCTCGGATCGCTTAAGAGGTTAAAGCAGGCAGATGGCAGCTATAAACGAAAAGAGTGTCACGATTATCACGACCAAATAACAGGGCAGCTTGGGCTCACTGGTATGTCATGGTGTGATTTTTATGTTCACTGGGCAGAAGACTACCACCTACAGACTTTGGGAGCAGATGAAGAACAAGCTTGATGCTTTTTACTTTGATTTCTACAATTCATGCCGGCGTGTGTAGTAGCTTCCTAGCTTAATCTATCTATTCTATTCTCTGCGTTGTGTTAAACCTTAAACTCTTGAAGCATACTATATTCTACAAATGCAGATAGACCAGGAAATGGTTTTCTGCTCGTTAAAGAGAGAGGACACGGCACGGCAGCTTGAAGAAAGCGAGGTCGGAGCAGTTTTGAAAAATCCGTTAATTTAATAAAAGAGGATTTCATTAAATTACAAATCAAATATTTGAAAGAATGGTGCAATGAATTCTACCGGAAGCAATCGCTATGCCGAAGGACAGTAGAATTCAGTCTAAACGTTCAATATCTAAAAAGCTTGTAGCTTGTAAACAGCTGCTCGTTGTTCGTTCTTCAATGATGTTTTCAGGATGCCGTCCTCTGCTCGTGGTCTTCTTTGTCTGGTGGAGAAAAGAGTGTGTATTCGCTGTTCTCTTCCTGTCTTCTCGTTCGTGGGGATTCTGTCTGTCTCTCTTCGTGGAGCTCGTCATATTCAAATCTAGGCTCCGCCCCTAATGTTACGACAAGCGGGCGTATCCAAAAAGCTCTTACCGAGCTTTCTAATTGGAGAAACACTCGTTTCAGCTCTCAATAGGCTAATCCACTACAGTGACGTCAGGACTGAATTTATTAGTGGGCGTTTTCCAGCAGTTTCAAGATACCCCTACTTGGGCACAAGAGGGGACCGAAGCAATACCTCTTTGATCTTTACTCTATTCCTGCTGCCCTTTGTTTAGACGGGATAGCAGGCACCACCTGGTGTGTTATGTCTGGCGCCTTAAGGCCGTTTTGAGTATCCTGTATATTCAACCTGACAGACCAAATTGTCTCCTAGATGTTTGTTTGATCTTAAAACTGTAAAACCACACAGCTGCTGATCTTCTCAGGAGATAAAACAGCCACTGTCTTCTGATTTAATTAACGCCTGTTTATCTCATTCCCCCCCACGAGGAGATTGAGATAGCCAGCTGCGTTCTCATTACAAAGTGAGAGGTGCATTTTCTAATTTTGTGTTGTGCCTTTGTGTTAAAGAGAGGGGGAAGAGGGAAGAAATCGTGGATGTATTTTACCTTTCCTTATTTCCGCCATTCTGTAATCCTTGGTTGTGCCGTACATTTTTATACAGTTTGTTTGACAGAAAACTACCACAGTTTCCCCGGTTTGGGGATTAATGATCCCCAATATACTTGTTAGTATTTTCTCAATCAAACTGTTTACAATTACCTTAACCTTACTGTTTAGCCAAATCACCTAAGAACCAAATATTTCCAGAATCCTTCTAACTCATTTTTCATATTTGTTAGTATCAATTGCTTTCAACACCCACATTAGCTCCCTCTTCCACTGACCGACTATGAATCCATTTATGTTTACACAGTTCTCTATTCACTCACACCGTTTAACAATTTCCACTCATTTGCAGGTTATACACAATGTATCAGTTATATCAATTTAACTTCAGTCTAGGTCCGTCCCTTTATGCAAAAAGATGATCGTACCAATTACCAGGTTTAGACTATACTTATGTGTTTTTTTTTAACCAAACGTGTCTGTTTTGTGCAATCCACTCTGAAAGAAAAGACTTTACATTGCATTTACTATCTAAACATTTCTAAAAAAGGAGAGAGCTCAGCTAAAGAAAAATCTAAAATTAATACACGCCCTCTCCAAGGCCTATCAGTTACACTATCCCTTCTTTCGCCTATGTATACCGTTGAGGCTTCTGGATTACTCGTTTTGGTCGAGTATCTCGTTCCGGGCTTGTGCTAAGCACTGGTTCCTCCGGTTCTTCTGGTACCTTCTCCAAATCCACAGAGGAGAAATTATTATGTTCCAATTCATAATCTTCTCCTCTGTCTGGTTCCTGTAAAAAACCTTCATCTTCTACTCGTGGCCAATCGTGGTCCCCTCGGTCTGGCTCGCCATAATCATTCGCATTTTCCCCATCGTTTGGGGTTAGCGCCACCCCAATTTCATCTTCCGCCGCTTCCACTTCGCCTTCATGTAACGGTTGCGACGCCCCGGTTTTATCGTCAAGGTCTCGTGGTTCAGGTTCCCATTCTTGGTCCGTATCGATTGCTTTTACACAATGAGTAACGTGAAACCACATAGGCGATCCTTGAATTTGTACAGCCCTCTCGGTGGCTCGAACGACTTTGTATGGCCCTTCTCGTCTCGCGCCAAACCACTTGCGTCTAAATACTTTAACATAAACGTAGTCGCCTGGTATGATTTGAGGTGTAGTCTGCCTATTCACCTCCTCCCCGGTTTCATGCTCCTGTCTACTGGAGACATGATCCAGAATACTTTTGTGTATCTTTGACATGTATTTTACGTACTCACGCATGTCGTTGTCCAGGATGTCCAAACTCGGACCTTTGCCTGTCGCGCGCAAACCTGGTACTACCATGCAGCGACCAACAGGCTACTGACTGAGAGACTCTGAACCATCATGGTCACCTACAAAATGTCTTGTTAAAGTTATATTGTATAGCAGTGGAGGTTATTGCATGACTACTAGTGAGGCAGTGCTTCACTAGTATACGGACAAAAACATATATTATTATTAATATACATATATATATATATTATTATTATTATTTTTTTTTTAGAAATGTTTTACCCTGTGAAAAAAAATTCCAGTGAATTATAAAAAAAAATCCAAGTGATACGCAGCTCCCAATCACTTACATTGGCTAGTGAGGCAACATTCCTTTGTAGCCTCACTAGCTAATGTAAGTGAATGGCAGCGAAATAGGACCTTTGATTGGACAGTAACTGGTCTAAGTACACGCCCAGTGAGGCTAAACCTCACTCATACATTTGAATGGGGCTTGAATGATTGACAGTTCTGACACTTTTTTTTTTACACCAATCAGAGAACACCATTTCCTATTTCCTGCTTTGAGAGGGCTTGGAGAGCCCAGTCAGTAACTGTGTAGGCAGTAGCACTGTAGGCTAAATGAAACTTTGCACCAAAGGACCGAAGTATAAATCAGCAACATGGAGAGGACTTATGCATCTGGATCAGAAAAAAAGTTGTGGATGAAAAAGTAAGTACAGTGTTTGTAAAAGTGTGTATGCTAACAGTAGCTAGCCAATTTGTTAGCTACCTTTAGCTTAGCTTATATTACATCACAATGATGATCACCAAGCTAACTTACTGTACTCAGTAGGGCTGGGCAATTAATCGAAACAAAATTGCGATATTGATTCATATACCTATGCAATCTCATTTCTAAGTTATGACGATTTTTCTTTTCTTTTTTACTTTTTAAATGATTTTATCTGGGTTGATCATGATTTGTGGAACTCCCTCTGGTGTTGTGGTCGTGGTATGCACTAACCTTTGGGAATTATTTCGACATGCACATGGGTATCCTAGTGGTGTAGTGTATCTAGTAGACCAGGCCCATTGCAAGTTGCTGTACTCTGTTGTCTACTCTAAGCCATCCTAGGTTGTCAAAATGGGCAGGGGTGAGGTGGGTTTTAGGAGTAAGGTCAAGCAGTAGTCTGACCAGTTTGATTGATTGATTGAAAAGTTTATTAACAGATTGCAGAATGGGTACAGTACAGTACATCTCAATACATACAATTGTTAAGGGGATGCAGACCAGAGAAAGACTTTCGTCTTGTTTCCACCAGGGTCCCCCATTTTCAATTCATCATAACATATATGACATACATGACATACAGATAGACAGTACTGCTACATCTATACATTTATGACATATCAGATTTGCAAATACAGTACTGTTTGTGATACAAAAGTGTCCAGAAAAGGAGTGTATATACATTTGGCGTAGAAACTGTACATTGGAGGAGGTTGGTGGGGTGGGGTTGGGTGGGTTGGGTAGGGGACATACACACATTTTACACTGTACATTGGAATGTTGACAAAGCCTTACTTGGTCATTTACTGTACAACTAGGTTAGGACATTTGTAGGGGCCAGTTTCGAATTGCAGTCTCACGTAGGTGTTTTTTGAGAGTGTTTTTGAAGGTGGGTAGTGATTCACATTCCTTTACAGCTTTAGGCAGGGCGTTCCACATTGATGTGGCATAATTGCGAAACGTGTTTAGTCCCTTGTTTGAGCCGAATCTGGGTTTTACATGATTTGTGGAGCTCCCTCTGGTGTTGTGATCGTGGTATTCACTGACCTTTGGGAAGTATTTTGACATGTACATGGGTACCTTGGTCGCGTAGTGTATCTTGTAGACCAGGCCCATTGCAAGTTGCTGTACTCTGTCGTCTACTCTAAGCCATCCTAGGTTGTCAAAGTGGGCAGGGGTGAGGTGGGTTCTAGGAGTCAGGTCAAGTAGTAGTCTGACTAGCTTGTTTTGAGATGTTTGTAATTTGTTTTTTAGTGCCTTTGAGGTGCTTTGGTACCATGAGGTGCAAGCATAGTCGTAGTACCCTTGAATGAGTGCTCCTGCTAGAGTCTTCAGGGTATTCTTGTTTACCAGAGAGGAGATCCGGTACAAGAATCGCGTTCGTTGGTTGACTTTTTTTATTACATTGGATGCCATTTTGTCACAGGAAAGATTAGCCTCTAGGATGGAACCCAGGTAGGTAATTTCATCTTTCCTTGTGATAATATTGTCACCCACTGTAACCGAGAAGCCGTCGGTCTTGCTGAGTTTGTTATTTGAACCGAAGAGAATGGACTCTGTTTTGCCCATGTGTAATGATAGTTTGTTGTCGGCGAGCCATATGCAGATTTTGCCTAGTTCCGAGCTGAGGGCTTTTTCAACCTGTAACTTGTTCTTGTCAGAGACCAGCAGGGCTGAGTCGTCCGCAAACAGGAACAAGTTGCAGTCACAAGCTGACGACATGTCATTTGCATAAATTAGGAATAGTAGCGGTCCTAGTATGCTTCCTTGTGGAACACCACAGCTCACTGTGAGGGGGGGGGATAGGGTACCGTTTACTTCCACCATCTGTTCCCTCCCCTCCAGGTAGGATTGTATCCAGCTCACTGATAAACTATCAAAACCAATTGCTTTTAGCTT
>NW_028170010.1:47500-49649 GCF_963971535.1 Notolepis coatsorum
TTTCGAGAGGCTGGTCAAGGACCACATTTGTGCCTCCCTCCCCAGTGATATGGACCCTATGCAATTTGCATACAGGACAAACAGGTCCACTGACGACGCGGTCTCCCAGGTACTGCACAGCACTCTCTCCCACCTTGACCGTCAGAAGGGGGGCTATGTGAGACTGTTGTTCATTGACTACAGCTCAGCGTTCAACACCATAGTCCCCACCAGACTGGTGGACAAGCTGATCGAGCTAGGTCTGAGCTCCGCCCTGAGCGCCTGGGTACTGGACTTTCTGAGTGAAAGACCCCAGGCGGTCAGGGTGGGGGGTCAGACCTCCAACACCATCACCCTGAGCATCGGGTCGCCCCAGGGCTGTGTTCTAAGCCCCCTGCTGTACTCACTCTACACACACGATTGTGTGGCCAAGTTCAGCTCTAACTCCATAGTGAAGTTCGCAGACGACACGGTGGTGGTGGGGCTGATCTCGGACAACGACGAGAAGGCCTACCGGGAGGAGGTTGAGGTACTGGAACGTTGGTGCCAGGACAACAGCCTGCTCCTGAACATTGGTAAAACCAAGGAGCTGATCGTGGATTATAGGAGAGGACAGCAGGAGACACACACACCACTGATGATTAACGGGGCTACCGTGGACAGGGTGAGCAGCTTCAAGTACCTGGGGGTCCACATCTCAGAGGATCTGACATGGTCAACACACATAGACACAGTAGTAAAGAAAGCGAAGCAGCGCCTCTACCACCTGAGACAGTTAAGGAAGTTCAGAGTATCGGGGAAGATACTCCAGTCCTTCTACTCAGGAGCTGTAGAGAGCATCTTGACCGGAAACATCACTGCCTGGTATGGGAACAGCACGGCACAGGACAAGAAGGCCCTACAGAGAGTGGTGCGCTCAGCCGAGCGTACCACGGGTATTGCGCTACCTCCCTGCAGGCTCTATACAACAAGAGGTGCAAATCCAGAGCCTGCAGGATAATAAAAGACCCCCACCACCCCAATAACAGCCTGTTCCAGCTGCTGAGGTCAGGCAGACGCCTGCGAACCCCAGCTACTAGGACGGAGAGGCTTAGGCTAAGCTTCTTCCCCCAGGCCATCAGAGCCTTGAACAATGAACATTGAGAGACACAGAAACTGAACTATCCACACACAAGCACACACAAGCACACACACGACATGCACGCTGAGCACGCTCACACACTAGCAGCCACTTTAACACTCATGCCGCACACACGCACACTTATGGCCAGAGGAAAGGCCACTTTAAACTAGTAAAACAACAGGAACAGTGTATTGCACTACTAAAGCTATGTCCTATATGCTCTGTAAATACTATGTACAGATACCGAGATGGCACACCATGTTACCTGTTTATTGCACTGTTGTTTTTATTGGATTCTATTATATGTTGTACCACTGTATTTTATTGGATTCTATTATATGTTGTACCACTGTATTGCACATCGTCGCGGGCAAGACCAGCCGCATTTCATTGTATACCTGTATGCCGTGACAATTAAAACTCTTGACTCTTGACTTGACTTGACTAATCTAATAGCCTCTGCGTTGTGTTATAAATTACCCCTTAAAACCTATTTACTGATAAAACCATTACGGTTTGTAGAACGGCCGCTAAGGTCAGCAGAATGAAGAAGGAGAAGTTGTACCAGCATCTGTTTTTAATTCACAGTACAAAGTTATACAAAAATGATCTGTTTCAATCAACTGAGATGTGCTATAATATTAATGTACCAAAAGCACTATGCCGCTTGCCATCAATATTAGTCTAAGAAAGCAGATTAAAGAATGGTAGTTGTTGAGTTGTCTTTGTTCTCTGCTGACAACAAAGAAAGTCTTTTCTCCCTCCAAAAAGCTTCTTCTCCGTGTTCCTCTGTTCCTGCTCGCGCCGTCCTCTGTGAATCGGGAGGTGTGTCCTTGTGTGTGTTCCGTTTCTGTGTGTCTTTCTCCCGCTCAGTCTGTC
This sequence comes from Notolepis coatsorum, assembly GCF_963971535.1. Taxonomy (NCBI): domain Eukaryota; kingdom Metazoa; phylum Chordata; class Actinopteri; order Aulopiformes; family Paralepididae; genus Notolepis; species Notolepis coatsorum. The sequence goes on from NW_028170010.1 coordinate 49,482, forward strand.
CCCTTTTATCAATGAGCCTGGAGTCTCTGCGTGATGTCACAGAAGTGACGTCAAGAAGATGTTTTCCTCCAATCACGGCTCTTCTAAGTTTAGATTTGAAATAAGGGCTGTCCTTTGGAGCCCAATGGCTGTTCTCCTTTGTTTCAAATCAGAGAATAGCTTTACTGT
>NW_028170009.1:0-18988 GCF_963971535.1 Notolepis coatsorum
GACTCAAACATAAGACAGTGATAGGTTCTATAAGGACACCTCAATATAAATCTGCAAACACTAAGTAAGTAAGTAAGTAAGTAAGTAAGTAAGTAAGTAAGTAAGTAAGTAAGTAAGTAAGTAAGTAAGTAAGTAAGTAAGTAAGTAAGTAAGTAAGTTAAGTAAGTAAGTAAGTAAGTAAGTAAGTAAGTAAGTAAGTAAGTAAGTAAGTAAGTAATAAGTAACATTTAAAGGACGGAGATTTGTTAGTGTGGTGTTTTGAGAAGTAAAAGAAGTGGGACCTCTTGTCTTTGCTGTTATTATTTGAAGTTCTCTTTCCCTTATATACCTTGTAGCCTGGCTACCTTTTCGTTATCGTTACAGTATCTTGCTCTAGTGATTCTGATAATAAAAGAACGCTTATTTTTGAGAAAAGCTACCACATCTCCGTCTCCTTATTACCTTCTACTATTGGACTCTACTCCTATACCTTGAATCATAACACGGACTATAATGCATGATGTATATCATGCCAGTTAGGGTACTGTTTACTTTGCTACACTGTTTATTTTTTCCTCGTATTTTTATATTCAGATTACATTTTATTGCCTAGATTTATGTCTTTCTACTATTACCCTGCCCGTACCTGTACCTCACCCCCCCCCCCCCCCCCCCCACCCCCCCCCCCCCATCCTCCATGCTACTATGACCTCATTAACAATAAATATAGGCAAAAAATATTTTTAATCTGAATAATAAACTATGAGTAAGAGTAAAAGAAAACAGTATACACAAGGTGCAGTATAGACATGGTACCCTAACTGGCATAATATACGTCCTACGCTGTTGTTGTTGTTGTTGTTGTTGTTGTTGTTGTTGTTGTTGTTGTTGTTGTTGGTGGTGGTGGGAGGTGGAGGTGGTGGTAAGTGATACCGGTTGGAACGGGTGTGTGAGGACTAATAAGATAAGATAATCCTTTATTGATCCCCTTGGGGAAATTCAATAGCGGTCCTGGTAATAGTACGTGGAGTGTTGCATCAGGGAGAATGCGGTCGCCTGAACCGGGACATCCGTATGGTCTCACCACGCAGTCAACTGTGATGGCAATGCAAAGCAGGGAGGGGGAAACTAACTAAGTGACGAGTAGGAGGCATTCCACCCTGTCAACTTTTGGAAAGTGTGCAGCGAGGGCCATGACAGCAGGGAGAGAACACAGCTGCTGTGAGAGGAAGATGAGAGAGAGAGAGAGAGAGAGAGAGAGAGAGAGAGAGAGAGAGAGAGAGAGGAGAGAGAGAGAGAGAGAGAGAGAGAGAGAGAGAGAGAGAGGACAGCAGTGTTCCACAACAACAGCGTCTGTGGTCCTCGTGACGAATCTAAACGGACAACCGGCAACTTTTAGGTGAGTGAGGGCGGAAATGCGGCGGGTTCCTTTCGCAGAACTTTGAGTATCAAGGTTAAAAAAATGCAACACATGGCCGGCGCCATATGTTCCCTGCCATCTAAAGAGTTGTAGGAGGGGTGCAGGATGTAGTGTGACTCACTGCTCAAATTGAGACGATATTACCATTTCTGAAGCAGACCTGCCTGGTGTGGCTGAGAAAAAGGGTCTCTCGCTTCTCGTGATATTATGTATATTGAACACTTTTGTTTTGAACACTTTTGTTTACACTTGTTACGTACTTTTGACTTCCCCTGTCTCGAACGCTGTTAGGCCACGCCTCCCACAAGGCGGCTGCAATGTGGACGAAGCCTTGCATCACGTGTCCCCTCCGGTACTCGAGGAGGCAGCCGTCGCATCTTTTCACCTGCACAGCGCGATCTCTCAGTGGCGAGGGTCCTGCGTGGGAGGGACACGCCGCCCTCGTCGCTTCCTGATTCTACTGCGCAGGCGCACCAACCGACCTGTAGGAGTCGCTGTCCACAACGTCCGATCCCCACCCACCAGCTTCCCGCCCCCTAATACTGCCAATTGTATTAGTATGAACGACCAGCCAAGCTGGTAGCAACGCAGAGAGCTGGGCTCGAACCCAGCATCTCCTGCGTTGGTGGCGAGCGCCCTTGCCCACTGCGCCACCTAGCCGCTCGACTTCTATTTTTTACTTATCTATTTTATTTTTATCTAGCACACACTCTCAGGAGCAGAACAGGAAAAAAGCATTTCATATTCTGTATTTTTGTATGACAACTAATAAAGAAACTTTGAAACTTGAAAATGTTGTGACCTTACCTGCGAGCGGCCACAGGCTGCTTTCACTGGCCTTTCAGTTCTGACGGTTCAGCTCAGGACACGGACCACCGCCTCTGTGCCAGGGCTCCGTCTGCCTCCCAAACAACAGAACAAAAGTCTGTGCCGTGCGTCGAGTGATCACAGTAAGAGGGGCTCGAGTCTGTCCTAATACCTCTCAAATCTACTGAGACAGACCGGAGCGACACTTCAAAGAGACGCCGAGAGGAGAGCGAGAGGCTGTTTGACGGTATCAGCGCTGAATCTGCCCGAATCCATTTGTCACTGTCTGAAGCGATAGGACGGGTGGATCTCTCCTCTCCTCCTGCGATATGACATACTGTGGAAGCAATGGGGGGGGGGGGGGGGGGGGGGGGGCTGGGGAGGGGGGGGGGGGGGGGGCTGATAAGTAAATATTGAGTCAGCGTATGGAGTATGCATATGGTAGGCCTAAGTCAGCACAAACACATAACACAGCAGCATACCAACCACAGGCAAAATGTACATGATGTACGTTATGTTACAAGCCAGTGTTGTAGTACTGGGGTCCAGGACCCGCTGATTTTCAAGACTTGTGACTCGACTTGAACTTGAGCTCTGATGACTCAGACTTGGACTTGGACTCGAGCGTCGACTCTATTCGGACTCGGAAGGTGCAGACGAGGACTCGGACTTGTTAATTGATAAAATTGTTTTTTTTTTTAATAAATTATTTTGTAATAGGCCCTAATCATTTGGCATAAGATATTGATGAGTAGGGCATTTGTTTGGCTATTGTGTCACAAAGTAAATAAACTCCCTTTGAAATGGTGACTGCTGTGTCATTTATGTTTAATTTTTTTTATTCTTTATTTGTATCATGTCAGCTCTTTGACTGCCAGAGTGGAGTGGACTCAACCTGGATAACTCAGACTCGGACTCGGACTAGGGTAATGGGGACTCGACTCTGGCTCTTCTTTGGTGACTCGGACTTGGACTCGGACTCGAACACTATGGGGACTCGAGACTCGAGATTTAGTGACTCGACTACAACACTGGTTATAGCCATACTCAACTCCCAGTTGTGCTGTTTTTTGTTTTTGTTTTTTTACCAATACGAAAGGTATATATATTACTCTATACATAACATACATTCTGTGCCTCATTTCCTGTGGTTAGAGATTAGTACTTTATTTACATTTTCTGACGAGATCGTGTTGAACAACAACAATAATAGACGTACCCTGCAGTGGCCTATTTACCTGTTTGTTCTATTTCAGCTGAGTGAACATTTTGCTGTTCAATGTTATAGTGTGTCTTGTAAGATTGTTAAAAGCGGACTCCAGCTGACGGAGCATTTTCCCGGGGGCGAGGATGAAACAAAGAGACGACCCGGAGCCCTGGGAGAACCGGTGGGTGAGGTTTATTACGGCCAAGTTCCACAGAGCAGGTGGACGCACGGTACTTTTACAGTGAGCACAGCGTTTTATAGGACAGAATGTATTTATAGGGTTATCTATAGTCACAAGACTTTGTCCAATGAAAATACTGAGGTCACCGGTCACCAATGAACTTCCAGAAGATTCAGGAGCAGTGGTGGCAAGTAACTAAGTATTTGTACTCAAGTACTGTACTTTCCCAAGGAAAGTGCATGTGTGTATAAGTAGCCTTGCCATAAATAATAATAATACAATTAAGAATTCATTACATTTATATAGCGCTTTTCTAGACACTCAAAGTGCTCCCCACAATGTCCTGGTCCAGAGACTCCACCACTTTGACCGTAGACTGAGTTGTACAGTCAGTCAGTAAATGGCTGTAGAGCAGTCGTCTGGCAAACCGGAGGTTCCCGGTTCGATTCCCGCTCCTCCTGGGCAGCGTGTCGATGTGTCCTTGAGCAAGACACTACTTAACCCCTAATTGCTCCTGACGAGCAGGTTGGCACCTTGCACGGTTGCCTCCACCGTGAATGTGTGAGTCAATGGGTAAAATGTGAGCAACAAATTGTACAGCGCTTTGGATAAAAGCGCTATATAAAAAAAGCAGTCATTTACCATTCAGTCTGGTCTGCAAGTCTCCTGACTCTGTGTTTTGCACTTGGGTCCACTAGCTAGTTCCATCAGTCCAGGCCCATCACATCCGCCCATCACTAACCCTATAACCCTACCCCTAACCATCACATCCGCCCATCACTAACCCTAACCCTAACCATCACATCCGCCCCCTGCGGTAGCAGCTGGAGGCAAGCCCGTACCGCCCTGCTCCGCGGAGCCTCCAGAGCCCAGAACCAGGCCAAGCGCCGGCGATGTGCCCCAGCTCCGGTCTACGCCTCAGGCCAAAAAGGTATGGCTCTCTAAAAGTGGAAGTAAAAGTGTGTTGTAAACCCCCCCCCCCCCGCCTCCCTCAATGTTCATCCCACCTTCCATGCTTCCCAAATCAAACCTGTCTCCTCCACCCTCTACCCCAGACCTGGGCATTGTACGGCCCGCGGGCCGGATGATTCTGACCGGCCCGCGAAAGATTACATGATAATAAAAAAAAATAAAAAATACATATTTTTTTTTTTTTTTTTTTTTTTTTTTTACTTTTTTCTTTTCATGTCAATGTTCACACGCACAATATATGCTTAGGAGACATGCTCAGAAGATGTTGGTTCTCTTTGGATCCACCTACATATGTGAACAGACATTCTCAGTCATGACATTTACCAAGTCCAGGTACAGATCCTCTCTCACTGATGAACATCTGGCAGCTGTGCTTCGCATCTCCACCTCAGACATGCAACCTGACTTTGATGGACTTGTTAAAGCTCAACAGAGACTAGATTTCTCACACTGAATGAAAAAAAAAAGAACTGAAGAACACTAAAATGTGGAAATATAACAAGTGAAATGGGACACTTGATAATTTTTCTTTTTTTTGCACAGTTCTGAAAACATTAAATGTTTAATATAGGCATGTAAAGTAAAAAAGGCTACAAAACTGGTACACTTTTCTTTACACAGTTCAGTGCCATGTCTTGTTTATTTTTGCTATAAGATGATGTGGTGTCTTTAGAAAGCTAAGAAAATCCTTGTTTCAATAGTATATGAAACTCAAAATGCCCTTTGTTATTAATGTTTCACATTTTGTTTATCATTTTGGAAATAAATTCTATTTGAATAAATTATATTTTTGAAAGCTAACCTCACTTTTTAATTGCCAAATAATAACATACACTCTTACCAGGGGTCAAAACAATGCCATTTACTGCTTTTTATATAGAAATAAAATGTATATTATGCATAATTGAGTATTTTCATATTTTTCAGTTGCTCATTCGGCCCCCTGGGGAAAATAATTGCCCACCCCTGCTCTACCCTCTTCTAATGTCTCTCTTACAAATAATAACATCACATTTCATTTTTAGGCTAGGGAGAACAGGTGGGTTTTGAGGCTGGATTTGAAGGTGGAGAGTGTGGGGGAGTCTCTGATGGTCTGAGGGAGGGAGTTCCAGAGTCGAGGTGCAGTGCGTGAGAAGGTCCGATCACCAAAGTTTTTGAGTTTGGATGACGGGACAGTGAGGGAAGCAGTGGAGGAGGACCGGAGGGAACAGGTGGGGCGGTAAGGAAGAAGGAGATCAGTCAGGTAGGGGGGGCGGGGGCAGGCTATGAAGGGCTTTGAAGGTGAGGAGTAGTGTTTTGAAGTTGATGCGTTCCTTGATCGGGAGCCAGTGGAGAGAGCGGAGGACAGTGATGTGTCTTACTTCACAACTCCACATACTGTACAACAACCAGCCCACACACATATCAATAATCTCATATAATTTCAAACCTTTATTTAAACTCAAAAGGTAACTGAGATTTCCCTCCAATAATGATGCAGTATAAGGATGTAGCTTACCAGTGTGTGTTGCGCGCCTCTCCGTCAGAGAAGCATAAAGTCAACTCTCTTCCTACTAATCAAAGGAAAGCTGGTTCTGTACCAATGATGGCTGCTTTTGAGAATTGAAAAATACTTTTTCGCCCCACAGCGGGTGAACACCTCAAAGTCACAGCATGGGTCCGTGTGATTATGTCTTTCCTCAGCCTCTGGTTTTAAAGTAACCATTGCTCCAATTGACTCACTCAGGCTACATTCACACTGCGAGCCTTATAGTGTCCAATTCTGATTTATTTCTCAGATCTGATCTTTTTTGTTGTTTGGCTGCTCATTGCGCCAGTGCTGCAGACTGTATATGCACAGGCCAATATGCTGGCACGGAAATGTGTGTACAGACTAGGGCTGTCCCCGACTAAGGATTTGGATGGTCGACTAGGATTGGCCAAAATTTGCCATTAGTCGACTATTGGTCGACTAAAAAAAAGTAAAAAATAAAAAATTTATAAAATTTAAAAAAAGAATATTACATTTAGTTTTTTTAATTTTGTATCATTCCATTTGGGCTGTGGGGGGTGCTTAATGTCTGAAGGAGTCGACTGAAGGCTTCTTGTCCTCTGCAAAAGCATGCAATTGGTCCACTGATGGATACATCTTGATATTTGTCTAGTCTAGTGTGTTCATTAGATGGGTGAAATCCTCTTTCAGTGCCTCTGTGCCTGTTTTCGTAGGCAGTTAGCCTCTGGTATGCGTGCCATTAGCGTTAGCCACGCTTCTAGGCCTCTTTTCTTTTGAATTTTGTTTTTACATTTTTTTTTTTTTATTTTTTTTTTATATATTCGACTAAGAGGTTGGCCAGTCGACTACGGCCCCTTTCGACCGATTAGTCGACTAATCGATTAATAGGGGTCAGCCCTAGTACAGACAATGTAAAAATAAGCCTGTTCAGAGCCTATTGTACTCCATTTTATACTGCACACCTATGGTGTAATTATAGCACGGCAAAAATAAAAAATAAACTGCAGGTAGCATATAATGATGCATTTAGGATCCTCCTTAAGCTCCCAAAACGGACTAGTGCAAGCCATTTGTTTGTGACTACAAATGTCCCCACCTTCCATGCTCTGCTGAGGAACCACTCTGACCTAGAGTTGATCATCCATGCCTTCGTTTCTTCTCGTCTAGACTACTGCAATTCGGTTCTCACCTGCCTCAATAAATCATCCATAGACCGCCTCCAGTTCATCCAAAATACTGCTGCTAGACTGCTAACCAGATCAAGCAGAAGGTGTCACATCACTCCAGTTCTGGCCTCCTTGCACTGGCTTCCTATACATCTCAGAATTAATTTCAAGTTTGTCTCTTATCTCTTGAATGGTTCTTGCTTTTTATTTAATTTTATTTTATTTCTGCTGTATGTAAAGCACTTTGTGAGTTGTCTCTGTGAAAAGTGCTATATAAATAAATAATAAACCTGATGTTTAAATGTATGTGTTCTTTATTAGAGTAAAAAAACAAGATAATAGGTGCCATTAGTGATGTAAAACAAAGTGATACAAGGTATTCCTCTGATTTGTGGAAACATTGGAACCGATGCCTTTATGTATTTTAATTAGACATGTTCGATATTGGCTTTTTACCGATATACCGATATTGTCCAACTCTTAATTTCCGATATCAACCGATACCGATATATGCAGGGTTCCCCCCCCCCCCCCCCCCCCCCCCCCACCCCCCCCAAAACTGAATAATTTCAGGTAATTACATATCTCTTGTCGTGGAATTAACACAACATTATGCATACTTTTGACAATAAATAAAATCTGAATGTGTTCTTACTTGCTTGCCTGGTTAAATAAAGGTTAAATAAATTAAAACCGATACCGATTTGAATGCCAATATCGGTAGGCCGATAATATCGGACATCCCTAATTTTTATGTATTTTAATCTATGTTGTTGGCCTTGTTTCTTTTGTTATTGTATTCTTGTTGTTGTTTTGTGTAATATGGACCTTGAGTCTGAAATAAAGTCTTCATCATCATCATCATCATCATCATCATCATGTTCATGTTCATTAAATGTGGCCAATATCATCCTGAAACTGACCCGCATGTGCAAATTAACAACAACGAAGATGGACGTGAACACGGAGGACATTGAAGTCACAATTAATTAATTTATAAGTTGATGTTGCAGTGGAGGCCAGCCGCTGTAATCCGTGAGCAGATGATAATGGGGACTATAGGAGGAGGTGAAAGAAAGACATGTCTTCTTTCAAACACAGACCGGTTATGATACGTCCCCCCCTTAGATTTAGCTTGTAAAGAGATATCACCCCCAAATACTTGGCTAAACACCTCACAGTCCCTCCACTGACCACCTCCAGCACAGCTGTCTCCCATGTTTAGTTTGTATCAGATTCAGATTCAGATTCCTTTATTAAGCCATTATGTGTAACCACATTGGTGATTGTCTCAGCGTTACAGAGTATGAATTTTTCCATATATTTTCTTTTCACATAACAACAGCAACAACAGACACAGGACAAAGACAGTGCAGTGCAGGATTAATCATTTGAATAAACATATATATATAGTGTAAATTGCAGTGCAGAGTTCCAGGTCAGTCCCGGTGCAGTATTTTTGCCAGTGTCATTGTTATTGTTATTGTGCCAGTGTCACTTGAGGGCGGATGGGGGGGGGGGGGGGGTCCTGAGGCATTGATCAGCCTGGCGGCTGAGGGGAAGAAACTCAGTCTGTGACGAGCTTTCACAGCCTTTGTGATCCGCAGCCTTCTCCCAGAGGGGAGCAGGGTGAAGAGGCTGTGGCCGAGGCGGGAGGGGTCGGCCATGATCCAGAGTGTTAGGAACCGGATAGGCTCAAATGCACAACACGGGAGACAGAAGAATGTTCAACCCCCCGAAGGGCATTTAATAATACGTTGCAAAAATGTTAAGAACACCAGTGCGGTGTGTGTGTGCGCAGGGGTGTAGCTCCAGATTCTGGGCCCCATGAAAGAATGTATTTGTAGGCCCCGGAATTTTTTTTGGCAATTTTTTTATTGATGAAAACGCATAATATGGTTTTTACCTATACATTCGGATCAGCAGTTCAGCACCTGCACTGTTGGTGGGTGAGCCTAGTAAAGGATGTTGCATTGCGTTCATCTTCAATGAATGGACCAATGCAATAGTCTACCAAAGCCCCCCCTCTCTCTCTATATATCTCACACACACACACACACATACACACACACACACACACACACACACACACACACACACACACACACACACACACACACACACACACACACACACACACTTCAGAAACAAACATAGTATCAATGAGAGCATCAATAATACACCTGAGTGATGTCTAGTAAAAAAAATAAAAAAATCCAAGGGCTTAGGGCCCTTGGAATCATCCTAAGCTACCCCCCCCCCAGCTACGCCCCTGTGTGTGCGTGACCAGTGGAAAGCTGTGAAGACAACAGAGAGAGATAGCGTGCCGAAGTGCAGGGAGTGATTGACACGGAGGTGTGCGACGGAGACAGAGGGGATTGTGAAGGTGGAACCGTAACGCAGAGTGACTCCTGCCACATAATTGTGATGAATGTCAATCTCTAAGGTGACGTAAAGGTCACTGAGTGAGGTCACGTTGAGAAAAATCAGACCTGTGTTTGATTTAGGACCACATTATGGCCCAAATCTCAATTCAAAAGATCAGATTCCATGTGATTTGTGCTGTTCACCCCCCGTCATGATTCCATGTGATTTGTGCCGTTCACACTGCCATGGTGTCAAGTTAGGGTTCCTTATGTATACTGTATAGTTTACTTACTCATAGTATATATTCAGATTCTAAGTGTTATTAACCTTATTTATTATATTTGTAACATATAATGTAACTGACACACACACACACCACACCAGTTTACCAACTATTGAAGGCCAGACCCACTTGTGTATTGGAGATAGGATTTAAACAGCTTGTTGAGAACATCAACTCACTCAGTCTGGAAGAGGCTGTGTCAAGGATGGACCTTTGCTGCTGTGCTGTGAAACCTGCTGTTTGCTTTGTTTGCTTCGAGCCATTGTCTCTGAAACCAATCGCCAGTTGATTTCTTCCTTGGAACCAGCGCTCAGTCTGCTCACAAAATATACTTCACATTCTCTCTTCCAGGGTTAGGTTCCATCAAATCAAACCGTATTCAGGAGGTCGGGGGTCAAGGACTACAGCCCCCTCAGCATCGACGGGGCACCGGTTGAGAGAGTGAACAGTTTCAAGTAAAAATAGTAACTACAGATGAGGTACTCAAAAAACTGAGCGCCCTCCAACCAAACAAGGCCACTGGCCATGACAACATCCCCTCCAAATTCCTCAGAGACTCAGCAGCAGCCATCACCCCAGTCATCACACACATAATAAACCTCTCCATAAAACAGGGACACGTCCCCAAGGACTTCAAAATTGCGAGAGTAACACCCCTGCACAAAAAGGGCAGCAAATTAGACCCGGGTAACTACCGCCCTGTTTCTATCCTTACATCCATCTCGAAAGTCATGGAAAAAATAGTATACGAACAGATCGAAAAGTACCTTGCGGAAAAAAATCTAATCTACGAATTCCAATCTGGCTTCAGAACATCCCACTCCACTGACACATGCCTTCTCTACTTGAACGACCACATCAAACAAGAGGTGGACGCGGGCAAATACTGCGGCATGGTCATGCTGGACCTACAGAAGGCCTTCGACACTGTCAATCACACCATTCTGATTGACAAGCTAAAAGCAATTGGTTTTGATAGTTTATCAGTGAGCTGGATACAATCCTACCTGGAGGGGAGGGAACAGATGGTGGAAGTAAACGGTACACTATCCCCCCCCCTCACAGTGAGCTGTGGTGTTCCACAAGGAAGCATACTAGGACCGCTACTATTCCTAATTTATGCAAATGACATGTCGTCAGCTTGTGACTGCAACTTGTTCCTGTTTGCGGACGACTCAGCCCTGCTGGTCTCTGACAAGAACAAGTTACAGGTTGAAAAAGCCCTCAGCTCGGAACTAGGCAAAATCTGCATATGGCTCGCCGACAACAAACTATCATTACACATGGGCAAAACAGAGTCCATTCTCTTCGGTTCAAATAACAAACTCAGCAAGACCGACGGCTTCTCGGTTACAGTGGGTGACAATATTATCACAAGGAAAGATGAAATTACCTACCTGGGTTCCATCCTAGAGGCTAATCTTTCCTGTGACAAAATGGCATCCAATGTAATAAAAAAAGTCAACCAACGAACGCGATTCTTGTACCGGATCTCCGCTCTGGTAAACAAGAATACCCTGAGGACTCTAGCAGGAGCACTCATTCAAGGGTACTACGACTATGCTTGCACCTCATGGTACCAAAGCACCTCAAAGGCACTAAAAAACAAATTACAAACATCTCAAAACAAGCTAGTCAGACTACTACTTGACCTGACTCCTAGAACCCACCTCACCCCTGCCCACTTTGACAACCTAGGATGGCTTAGAGTAGACGACAGAGTACAGCAACTTGCAATGGGCCTGGTCTACAAGATACACTACGCGACCAAGGTACCCATGTACATGTCAAAATACTTCCCAAAGGTCAGTGAATACCACGATCACAACACCAGAGGGAGCTCCACAAATCATGTAAAACCCAGATTCGGATCAAACAAGGGACTAAACACGTTTCGCAATTATGCCACATCAATGTGGAACGCCCTGCCTAAAGCTGTAAAGGAATGTGAATCACTACCCACCTTCAAAAACACTATAAAAAAACACCTACGTGAGACTGCAATTCGAAACTGGCCCCTACAAATGTCCTAACCTAGTTGTACAGTAAATGACCAAGTAAGGCTTTGTCAATATTCCAATGTACAGTGTAAAATGTGTGTGTGTCCCCTTCCCAACCCCCCCCCACCTCCAATGTACAGCCCTCACCCAACCCACCCAACCCCACCCCACCCAACCAACCTCCTCCAATGTACAGTTTCTATGCCAAATGTATATACACTCCTTTTCTGGACACTTTTGTATCACAAACAGTACTGTATTTGCAAATCTGATATGTCATAAATGTATAGATGTAGCAGTACTGTCTATCTGTATGTCATGTATGTCATATATGTTATGATGAATTGAAAATGGGGGACCCTGATGTAAACAAGTCGAAAGTCTTTCTCTGGTCTGCATCCCCTTAACAATTGTATGTATTGAGCTGTACTGTACTGTACCCATTCTGCAATCTGTTAATAAACTTTTCAATCAATCAATCAAACCTCGGAGCCCACATATCCGAGGACTTGACATGGACCACACACATTGACAGTGTTGTGAAGAAGGCACGACAACGCCTCTACTTCCTCAGGCGCCTAAGGAAGTTCCAAGTCAGTCAGAAGATCCTTAGGAACTTCTACTCATGTACAATAGAGAGCATCCTGACCGGCAACATCACCTCCTGGTTTGGGAATAGCACTGCACAAGACCGTAGCAGACTACAAAGAGTGACACGTTCAGCCGAACGCACAATTGGAGGGGGGCTTCCCACCCTCCAGAACATTTACAACAAGCGGTGCAAGGGGAAGGCTAAGAGAATTATTAAGGACTCGAGCCACCCGAACAACTGCCTCTTTGAACTGCTGCGGTCAGGCAAGCGATACCGGAGTCTTAAGGCGAGCACAGAAAGACTCAGAAGAAGCTTCTATCCCCAGGCCATCAGGCTGCTAAACGAACAATAATCACTATGCAACAACCATCAAATGCACACAGCACACACACCCACACGCACACACTCACTCAAACAAACAACACACTGCAGCACCCACTCTCCACACTTTAGATCACACAAAAACACTTACACTTTATATTTATTGATAAAGGATTTGCACTACAACTCGTACACCTACTGTGAATTGTACCTAAATTGCACCTCGTCCCATTTCTCCATTTCTGCCTTGCACTATATAGTATTGTATATTAGTACACTGCACAGTATTGTATATTGTATGGTAACTACGTCTATTCTGCATCGAACATTGTACATATGTCTAAACTGAACACTGTGACCTCATTTTTTTTTACTTCTAATTTTACTATGTTATTTTATTTCATACTTATCTTGTCTTGCACAGTCTCTGGAGCGCAACAGTAAGAAGCATTTTGTATAAAAGTATTCTGTACTTCTGTATGACAACTATTAAAGAAACTTGAAACTATTCCCTTCCATCCTCATCCTACATCATTTTCCATGTTGCCATTATCTCAAGTTTCAAGTTCAAGTTTCTTTAATAGTTGTCATACAGAAGTACAGAATACTTTCATACAAAATGCTTCTTACTGTTACGCTCCAGAGACTGTGCTAGACAAGATAGTATCAAATAACATAGTATAGCATGTAATTTTAGAAGAAGAAAATGAGGTCACAGTGTTCGGTATAGACATATGTACAATGTTCTGAGTTACCATATAATATACAATACTATGCAGTGTACTAATGTACAGTACTATATAGTGCAAAGCAGAAATGGGATGAGGTACAATTTAGGTACAATTTACAGTAAGGTGTACGAGTTGTAGTGCAATCCTTCATCAATAAATATAAAGTGTGGGGAGTGGGTGCTACAGTGTGTTTGTTTAAAGTGGGTGTGTGCTATAAAGTGTGTGGAGTGGGTGCTACAGTGTGTTTGTTTAAAGTGAGTGTGTGCGTGTGGATGTGTGTGCTATATGCGTTTGGTGGTTGTTGTTGTGTAGTGTTCATTCATTGTTCGTTTAGCAGCCTGATGGCCTGGGGATAGAAGCTTCTTCTGAGTCTTTCTGTGCTCGCCTTGAGACTCCGGTATCGCTTGCCTGACCGCAGCAGTTCAAAGAGGCAGTTGTTCGGGTGACTGGAGTCTTTAATGATTCTCTTCGCCTTGCCCTTGCAACGCTTGTTGTAAATGTTCTGGAGGGTGGGGAGCCCCCCTCCAATTGTGCGTTCGGCTGAACGTGTCACTCTTTGTAGTCTGCTTCGGTCTTGTGCAGTGCTATTCCCAAACCAGGAGGTGATGTTGCCGGTCAAGATGTTCTCTATTGTACATGAGTAGAAGTTCTTAAGGATCTTCTGACTGACTTGGAACTTCCTTAGGCACCTGAGGAAGTAGAGGCGTTGTCGTGCCTTCTTCACAACACTGTCAATGTGTGTGGTCCATGTCAAATCCTCGGATATGTAGGCTCCGAGGTGCTTAAGGCTGTTGACTCTCTCAACCGGTGCCCCGTCGATGCTGAGGGGGCTGTAGTCCTTGACCCCCGACCTCCTGAAGTCCACAATCATCTCCTTTGTTTTGCTGACGTTCAGGGAGAGGCTGTTTTCCTGGCACCATCCCGCCAGGACCTTGACCTCTTCCAGGTAGGCCCTCTCGTCGTTGGCAATTGGTCAATTTCCATAAAGGTGCTGTAATCGGTATTTCTTAAAATAAGTGTTAAATAGCTCTACATTCTGACAGCCATCACTGATATAGAGTGTCTGGTCAGTAACATGGGTCTCTCAGTCCCTCCACTCTGCAGTAAACAGCCACCACTGATATAGAGTGTCTGGTCAGTAACATGGGTCTCCCAGTCCCTCCACTCTGCAGTAAACAGTCATCACTGATACAGAGTGTCTGGTCAGTAACATGGGTCTCCCAGTCCCTCCACTCTGCAGTAAACAGCCATCACTGATATATAGTGTCTGGTCAGTAACATGGGTCTCCCAGTCCCTCCTGCTCTGCAGTAAACAGCCATCACTGATATAGAGTGTCTGGTCAGTAACATGGGTCTCCCAGTCCCTCAACTCTGCAGTAAACCCAAAATACATTTCCTGGTATCCCTTTCCCACTTCATCCAATCAGAATATTGGATGAATTCTGTTTACTGCAGAGCAGAGGGACTGGGCGACCCATGTTACTGACCAGACACGCTATACCAGTGATCGGAATGTGTAGTTATTATTTTATATGTAGACCACTTATTATAATAGTTTCTAATAGCACTTACAGCATCTTTACGTCTCTCTCTATCGTCATAAAGTCCTGCCCAAATAAATGGCAGTGAAACACATTCTTAACGTCATCTCATGGGGACTTGAACGGGAAGATCTCAGCATTACCAATCGTCCGTTTCAGCTTGAAATAAGCTAAAAAAAAGAATCTCAGATGGTCGAATAGATTTTTAGTGTTTTTCGTCTCAGCCATACGGTCACACTGGACCGATTCCGGGCCCGACTCGCAGTGCTACTTAAGCCCTGTGAATGAATGCATGCCCAGAGTGCAGGAGGCCCTGTCTGGTGTGGGGCCATTTGAGAGATGAATGCCTCCTCTGTGATCTGTTCTACAGCTCAGCCCCCCCACCCCCCACACTCCCGACCTGCACCCATTGTCCTGGTGGGTGAGCCATTACTTTACCCCGCCTCGAGGTGACACTCGGATCCTGACGGACGTTATAGCAATCTGCTTATCTCTCTTATCGACGGGGGGGGGAGAGAGGAGCTGAAGAAGAAGGAATCAAAGCCGGGGGGCGATAGATCTTCCAATTCTGAGCAATTAGAAGGGATTAAACGGGAGTATGCGTGGTGGGAAAGCGAAGAGAGTGAGTGTTTTACTCACACGGAGCGACAGGAGAAGAGGACCCACTCGTAAGGGAGGCGAGGGCGTCACTGCCAGATGAGATACCTGGAGGATGGATGGATCCGGCTTCGCGGGTTGTTTTGATGCGGAAAGAGACTGTGCCCTGGGAGGAGCACGATCGCGCTTAAAATACATAAATAAAGTACTTAATCAAAGGTACACAATGTACAGATGCAGCACTGAAAAGTCGAACCTCTTCTGCTGCTGATCTGCTGCTATAGAACTGGCACTCAGGTGTTATATTTCGGGCGATGGTGGCTAGCTCCCAAAGTGAACAAAGGGAGGGTACTTAACTGAACTGCTCCCCCAGGGACGGGGTTGGGGGCTACTGCCCTCAGACCCCCAAGATAATTATTATATGGGCAGTCTGACTTGGGGTACTGACCATATATTAGTGTTGCAATGCATGATAAGTAAACAGTGGAAAAAGGCTAAGGAATCGGATGGAGCTGGGGGCGTTTGGGACGAATAAAAATGTAAGATGAAAAAGTCTCCCCAGTGGGAGCCAGTGGAGGTGTGAAATCTGGCCCGGTCCAGAACAATAGGAGTCACAAAATCAGTTTGGCCCGTGGAGTGGTGGAGCAGCAGTATAGAGGAGCAGCAGAGGTTCGATTTTTCAGTGCTGCATCTGCTTAGGCAGATCCCAACCGCAGCTCCATGGAATTGTTATTCAGTTATCCAGCGGCTGAAGCGGTGATACGAACACAGGCCACAGGGAGAGAAGACTATGAGGCTAATCAGACGTGCGTATTAGATAACGATACATTCTCCAAATTTGAATGGCATTAATTCATTAGAATTAAATGAATTAAAACGGCGTATCGGAATGAAATTCATTTCCAAAAGTTTAACTTCTCAGGTTCTCTACATAAAGGTGCTGTAAGTGGTATTTTTTTCATTTGTTAAAATAAGTGGTCTACATAATTCAAATCTACATATTCAAAATCATAGCTCTACATTCGGACAGCCGTCACTGATATAGTGTCTGGTCAGTAACATGGGTCTCCCAGTCCCTCCACTCTGCAGTAAACAGACATCACTGATATAGTGTCTGGTCAGTAACATGGGTCTCCCAGTCCCTCCACTCTGCAGTAAACAGTCATCACTGATATAGAGTGTCTGGTCAGTAGCATGGGTCTCCCAGTCCCTCCACTCTGCAGTAAACAGCCATCACTGATATAGAGTGTCTGGTCAGTAACATGGGTCTCCCAGTCCCTCCACTCTGCAGTAAACAGCCATCACTGATATAGAGTGTCTGGTCAGTAACATGGGTCTCTCAGTCCCTCCACTCTGCAGTAAACAGCCATCACTGATATAGAGTGTCTGGTCAGTAACATGGGTCTCTCAGTCCCTCCACTCTGCAGTAAACAGCCATCACTGATATAGAGTGTCTGGTCAGTACCATGGGTCTCCCAGTCCCTCCACTCTGCAGTAAACAGAAAATAAATGTCCTGGTATCCCGTTCCCACTTTATCCAATCAGGAGAGAGAACTCTCACTGCAAGAATTCTCTGACAAAAATTATAAATAAAAACTATAGTTCTAAGTAAATAATGTGCTTGAAGCACATACAATAATCTCCCTGTGCAGTAACCAAACTGGGTTCTCTCTCCAGATTGGATAAAGTGGCATCGGGGATACCAGGAAATGTATTTTGTGTTTACTGCAGAGCGGAGGGACTGAGAGACCTGTGTTACTTACTGACCAGACAATTTATATCAGTGATGGCTGTCAGAATGTAGAGCTATTTAACACTTAACAAAAATAAATACCACTTACAGCATTGCTACAGCTTGTATTGCATTCTCTTACACACAACACTATACAGTAGCAAACGTCCACTCGTCTTGCTCTCACACAGTTACTTCATACATAATGTATGCACGCTCGGCACACCAGCATTTGGTGAGTTAAGAGTGCAGACTCACACAGCGAGTAGCCAATGGGAGCTGAAGCTACAGCAGCCATAAAAACAGAAGTGAGTCTCCTCGGGGTCAGGAGGGACATGTGGGGATAATAGGGAGGCAGTAGAACAACTGAAGAGACTGTAGCCCTGCGGGGCTGAACACAGAGCAGAGACACATAACAGCAAGTCACAGACAACAGGAGCAGAGGAGGCTGAGACAGCAGCAACAACAACAACAGCAAAAGCAACAACAGCAAAAGCAACAACAGCAAAAGCAACAACAGCAACAACAATAACAACAACATCAACAACAATAACAACAACAGCAACAATAACAACAACAATAACAACAGCAACAACAACAACAACAACACAGTTAATTTTTCATGTATTTGTCTCATATTTTTATATTCAGAGTTAATTATATTGTTTACACTGTTTATTTTCTCTCATATTTGTATATTCATATACAATTCTATTGCCTATATTTATGTCGTTCTACTATTACCCTGCCCATACCTGTACTTCCCCTCCCCCTCCCCCATGCTGCTATGATGCCCACATTTTCCCAAGGGAATCAATAAAGGAATATCTTATCTTATGTAAATAGCTTACAGTAAAAAATGTATATTGTGTATATCAAAATGTTGTGTATACTATATATATATATATGGCTACAGTCAGAATGGGGAAACAGGGGATGCCAGCAATGTGTCTGAACTGAGATAAATGCCTGAGCAGCCTTTCTGATTGCATCGGAACAATATTAGATTAGAAGAGATTAGAAGAGATTGAGGGCGGCTGGGTGGCGCAGCGGTCTAAGCGCTTGTCACCAACGCGTGAGACACCGGTATCGAATCCGGCTGTCGGCGTTGCCTCCGGCTTGGGCCGGCCGTCATACTGACTCAATTGGCAGAGTCAGCGGGAGGGGAGTCGATGGGTGCTAATCTGGTCGTTGTAAACAGCGACTCCTACAGGTCGGTCAGGGCGCCTGCACGGCAAGGACAGGAGATGTCGAGGGTAGTGTGAGCCTCCCACACGTTACACGAGTCCGTGCTGGCAGGTGAAAAGAAGTGGCTGGCTGTATCGGATGGGACATGCAATAGATTCTTCAACCCTCCCTACGACCGACCAGTGGGGGGGCACATGCGAGCAACGATCAAGACAGGGGAGGGGGGAATTGGCACGACTAAATTGGGATGGGAGAAAAAACAGAGAAAGAAGGAGAAAAAGTTGATAAAAAAAAAGAAGAGATTAGAAGAGATTCAAATGTATTGTCATTATGCATTATGATCCACTTTCCTGGGTCACAGTCTACTTCAAAATAATATCCCCTCCCCTCCTCTCTAGTTTTCTATCGTACG
>NW_028170008.1:0-17829 GCF_963971535.1 Notolepis coatsorum
TGTGTGCATCAGTGTGTGTGTGTGTGTGCATGCGTCAGTGCATCAGTGTGTGTGTGTGTGTGTGTGTGTGTGTCAGTGCATCAGTGTGTGTGTGTGTATGTGTGTCAGTGCATCAGTGTGTGTGTGTGTGTGTGTGTGTGTGTGTGTGTGTGTGTGTGTGTGTGTGTGTGTGTGTGTGTGTGTGTGTCAGTGCATCAGTGTGTGTGTGTGTGCATCAGTGTGTGTGTGTGTATGTGTGTCAGTGCATCAGTGTGTGTGTGCATCAGTGTGTGTGCGTGTGTGTGTGTGTGTGTGTATGTGTGCGTCAGTGCTGCATGTGCGTCAGTGTGTGTGTGTGTCAGTGCATCAGTGTGTGTGTGTGTGTGTGTATGTGTGTCAGTGCATCAGTGTGTGTGCGTGTGTGTGTGTGTGTGTGCATCAGTGTGTGTGTGTGTATGTGCGCGTGAGTGCTGCGTGTGCGTCAGTTGTGTGTGTGCGTGTCAGTGCTGCGTGTGCGTCAGTGCTGCGTGTGTGTCAGTGTGCGTGTGCGTCAGTGCTGCGTGTGTGTCAGTGGTGCGTGTGCGTCAGTGCTGCGTGACTGCCTCTCCTGCTAAGACAACACGTGGGGGTCCTGAGGGCCGGCGCTGGGGCCCCCGCCGCTCACACTCGGCCGCGCCGCCCTCCCGCCTCCTCTCATCTCCCCTAACGCACGCTGACACCGGCCTTTGAAGTGGCGAGGGGAGCGGCGTGGTCTGGGACCGGCCCAACAAAAGCAACCTGATCCCCGGCTGACGTATATACGAAAGCGGGCTCGCGCCCCCCCCCCATCCCCCACCCCCCCCCCTCCCCTGACAATGGCCCTGGGATAGCAGGGGGGCCCCCCCCCCCCCTATGTGTACCTAGGAGAGGACCTGTCCCGCGCACTGTGTGTGTGCGGAGGAGAGGTGGAAATGAGAAAGATCTCATCGGGGAACGAGAGAGCTGTTCAGAAAACAGACGTTTCTCCTGTTCCATCCAACGGCCCGCGTTTCTCCTACATCATGTGTTCCTCCGCGCGACTCGATTCCCAGCATCTGCCGTGTATAACAAGTCCTGCATCTGTCTATGATACACTCGTCTTGATGAATACGTTCCCCATGACTGAGCACGGTTGAAGGTCCCTCTCTCCCGGGGTCTCTATATATCCTTCAGTCTCTTTCTCTCTCTCTACCTTGCAGAGAGAGGGGGACGGTTCAGCCGCGGGCCTCCTGGAAACAAACTGTGGCTTCTCCATTTCCTCCAGCGCTCCAGCGACTCTGGTTCCAATCAGCGGAGCCCCAGAGTGTCGAGGAGCTCGGGGGATGTGGTTAGTGTGGATACCGAGGAGCGGAGGACGAGGAGGAGGAGGAAGGGAGAGTCCCGATGAAGGACGCATCTGTGCTTGCCACCTTCAGACGTAGGGTGAAAGTGTGGGTGAGGTTTTCCTAAACAGCATCCAGATTTGGTAGGCATATCGATTTCTCTCTCTCTCTCTCTCTCTCTCTCTCTCTCTCTCTCTCTCTCTCTCTCTCTCTCTCTCTTCTCTCTCTCTCTCTCTCTCTCTCTCTCTCTCTCTCCTCTCTCTCTCTCTCTCTCTCTCTCTCTCTCTCTCTCTCTCCCATACACACACACACACAAACTAGGGATGGGCATGAGTAATGTTTTCCCAGATCCAGTACTCGCATGAATTACTCGAGTAGAGTAGTGCTCAAGCAATTATTTAGGGAAATCTATTTTAGAACGCATGGCAGCAGCAATAACAAGATATTGCATGAGTCACACACACACACACACACACACACACACACACACACACACACACACACACGCACACACACACAGACACACACACACACACACACACACACACACACACACACACACACACACACACACACACACACACACACACACACACACACACACACACACACACACACACACACACACACACACACACACACACACACACACACCACACACACACATTATGTTTGTTTATGTGAAATACAGTATGGGGACATTACATAGACTTACATGCATTCTGTAACTAACCCTAACCTTATCTCTATCCATAACCTAACCATAACCATAACCTAACCCTAACCTAATCATAACCATAACCTCATTTGTGTTATGGGGACACCCAAATTTGTCCCCATAATGTTTTTGGTACGTGCGTAAACAGGTCAGTGTCCCCTGTAGTATAGAAATACAAGTACGCAAGCACACACACACACACACACGCACGCACGCACGCACGCACGCACACACACACACACACACACACACACACACACACACACACACACACACACACACACACACACACACACACACACACACACACACACACCACACACACACACACACACACACACGCGCTACCAATTTGGTCTCGCTTCGCGGATATATAATGCACAGCAATGTACCTGATGCTTCATGCATGTCGTCAGTCAAAATCAGTTACCGTTTGTAATTATTACATTACCTCCACTCTGTCTGCAGCAGGTCTCTCTGCTCATGGAACGGCGTGTCTGTATCAATCTATGAATGCTATGCAAAGTGGGCGACATGTTGTTGGCACAATTTGGAAATGCACAAATACGAACCGCTGTTTTTATCTTTTAGATAACGCTAAACCAGTGGTGGAAGAAGTGCACGGTTCCTTCACTTAAGTAAAAGTAGAAATACCCAGATAAAAAGAGTACTCTGATAAAAGTAAATGTCCTCCATTCAAACCCTACTTAAGTAAAAGTAGAGACGTATTTGCTATTGAATGTACTTGAGTAAAATTATGCATTCATGACGTTTGTGTATTCCAGTGCTTGGGAGCATTCAACCCTCGATCCATTGACCTCTAAAGGTCATGTTAAAGTGGTATGTGGTCCAGTTATGCTGCTCTGATTACGTCCTTTTGAAGTTGTCAGGCTTCAAATGTGAAAGTATATAATCTTCATATATATTTGCCATGTTTTCTATGCAAAATCTTTTTCTTCAAAGTAACTAGTAGATAAATGTAGTTGAGTAAAAAGTACAATATTAAATAGTAAGAGGATAAAGTTGCCTAAAATGAAAATACTCACGTAAAGTATAAGTAGCTCAAAATTGTAATTAAGTATAGCACTTGAGTAAAAATACTTACTTTCCATCACTGCGCTAAGCTAACAAACGGTAACGTTAAAGTGTACTATCCATGCTCCACAGCTTCTAACTTCCTGCAACAACTCACGCATCACAGGATTTAAGAGCAAGATTTTAAAGGGGTTTCTGTTTCATTGGTACAAACAGGCCCATATTTGGTGGTAACCAAATTAAAAATATATATTTTGTCCCAGGGCCATTTAATCAAAACATGAGGTAAAGTGGGCAAAGTGACGACAAAATTTATATATCTTTGCCCCCAAATGCTAAATGTGATTGGGCTACACAATGTGAATTTGAAAGGGAAATGTTCAAGTAATAAATCGTAACAAGGTATAACCAGGTCGTTCCCCTCAGTTGTGGTGAGTAAAGGAAGGTGTGGTATGTATTGCATTGTATATTTATCGTAACATATATTATTGCACCATATACATATATTATAACATAGGGCATACACACCCTCATCTGCACCTTTGTTTACACCTAGTTAGGACCAAAAGTTTCCAATGTGATCCAGTGGGGAATGTGATGACTGTGTGGGGTAATATGTGGGTCCTGAGTGGGGGGATTTAGCTGTCAATCACTCATGGTCCACTAAGCTTGGAGCTCCTTGTGCACTATGGGTGAGGAGATGAGGGAGTGTTACACCTGAGGGTGCGTTCTCTTGTTGTCTGAGCGTGAAGGAGATAACGCGTAGCTTAGCGTAGCTAAATGATAAAGAGATAACACGTAGCTTAGCCTAGCTAAATGATACAGAGATAACACGTAGCTTAGCCTAGCTAAATGATACAGAGATAACACGTAGCTTAGCCTAGCTAAATGATACAGAGATAACACGTAGCTTAGCGTAGCTAAATGATAAAGAGATAAGACGTAGCTTAGCGTAGCTAAATGATAAAGAGATAAGACGTAGCTTAGCGTAGCTAAATGATACAGAGATAACACGTAGCTTAGCATAGCTAAATGATAAAGAGATAACACGTAGCTTAGCATAGCTAAATGATAAAGAGATAACACGTAGCTTAGCGTAGCTAAGTGATAAAGAGATAACACGTAGCTTAGCGTAGCTAAATGATAAAGAGATAACACGTAGCTTAGTGTAGCTAAGCGATAAAAAGATAACATACGGCTTAGCGTAGCTAAATGATAAAGAGATAACACGTAGCTAAATGATAAAGAGATAACACGTAGCTAAATGATAAAGAGATAACATGTAGCTTAGCGTGTAGCTAAGCGATAAAGAGATAACACGTAGCTTAGTGTAGTTAAATGATGAAGAGATAACACCTAACTAAATAATACCAATAATAATATTGGCGTGGGCTATGGCCAAACAATAGCCTTTTTGGGATATTAAATAAAGCTGCACTACTCACCCGTAATACCGCTGTGGACTCTCTTCTTCATGATAGTGAGTATGAAGTAACACATTTAAACTCAAAAAGTTTAAATAAAGTATCTGACTAGCATGTCATCTCAAGAGACCCCTGACCCCGCCCGCAGAATCCCTGCTCTCCCGCTATCTATGTAAACGTTAAGGGTATGCAAAGATTCTGATTTGCATAATGGTGAGATGAGGGCCGGGGGGGGGGGGGGGGGGGGGGGGGTTGTAGATAGAAGACAGGCGTGTCTTTTGTGGCCGCCTGTCAACTGGATGTGTGTTTGCGCGTGCTGATATGTATGTGTGATGGGAGAGAGGCAAGTTCCAACAACTCACCCCCCCCCCCCCCCCCCCCCCTCCCCCCACCGTCATGCGTGTCACAGACCGGTCTTGTTCTGTGTGAAATCATGCTCCAGCCGCTGATCGCTCCCGCGGGGGTTTCTCCGGTTCAGACGTTTCTCCTCTCGACACTGGGAGTGCGAGGGCCTCCCGGGGTACACGGGGGGATCTTATCTGAGTCTCTCAAGTACCCCCGGGGGGGGGGGGGGGGGCAGATCGGACGAACAAGGACCAGCTCGCCCCGCGCGGCAGATTAAAGGCCTTGTCCGGCGGAGGGACAAGGGCTCTGCTTTGGGATCTGCCTTTCAAAGTCTGCGGCTCGACCCGTTAGCCAAGAAAAGCTCCGAGGCGGCGGTCTGGGAACGATCTCCGTTGAGTTTGAGTGTCGGGAGTTTGATATTCACAGCATTTTGCCAATTGTTATAAAGGAAGGGGAGGTTCACTTCGATAATGCTAAGGAAGAGAGAAATAAGAAAGAAAGAGAGAGAGAGAGAGAGAGAGAGAGAGAGAGAGAGAGAGAGAGAGAGAGAGAGAGAGAGAGAGAGAGAGAGAGAGAGAGCATTGTAGCTATTCATCTGGGCATAGGTTCTTGACAGTAATAGCATCAATCATGCGCTTGTGCCAGAGGTCACAAGAATCTCACCGTAAAGGCCAAAACATGATATCAATAAACAATCCATCTTCATTACCCAATTACCATCTCTTTTTGGGTTAAGTGAGCCTGCATGTCTCAAATCAAAACATGTAATTTACAAATAAGCTATTTATATCCCCCTCACATTGAGTTGTAAACGGGCGTGTGGTGTGGTGTGGTGTGATTGGCAGGGTTTTAGCACGTCAGGCTCCAGAGGGGAGCGCCTGGCTGGCAGCACTGTACTATTACCATGTGAAATATCCCGCCGGACATATGGGAACGCAAACCTTTTATTTATGGGCCTGAAATATGCCACTGGTGTTGCCAGGAGACTCAGCAGCAAGATCATTTTTACCCTACCCACCGGTCTCCCCCAATCCCATTCGATCTGGTTTGCTGCAGCTCAGATGTATCCCCTTGCCCCACTTTGCCTTTTGTGTCTCTGTCTGTGTTTTGTGTATTTTTGTGTGTTTGTTTTTGTTTTTGCTGCCATTTTGGCCAGGTCTTGCTCGAAAAAGAGATCTTTGATCTCAAGTGACTACCTGGTAAAATAAAGGTAAAATAATTTTTTTTTAAATACAGCACAAGTACAGTACAACGAAAAGAAGTTTGGCATTCAAATGTAACAGTAAAGTGCAACAGTAATATACAATGTACAAGTGAGTTAAGAGGTTAAACTGGGTCTAAATATATCAATTACTACTACTGAGTAATAGTGCTAATCAGAGTTGAGTCTACAGTTATGTAAACGATTATGCAGGTATGTACAGACGTGTGGATAATACTGTATATGGTAAGAATATATATATATATGGTATGTATTATTGTACATGCATACAGAGTATATATGCGGTAAATATATACATATATATATATATACGGTATATACAGAACTATTGTACATGCTATCATACAGAGTGAAAGCAGTAGATACTGCTGCAGGTATAAATTGAGTATAGGCAACAGAGTTAAAAGTTTGTACTTGTTATCGTTCCTGTGACCGAAAACACAGGGGAGCAACAAACAAAGGTCAAGGGTCGGATCCAAACCCAGGACATGGTGATTATATGCATGCAGCATCAGCCCCCCCCCCCCCCAACCTCATTAGTAATTTTTTTTAATGGTTTGGTTTTGTTTAGTTTCATGCTGAGTGATCCACTTCCTGCCTCTGGCATCATAATAACACTCACTAACACTAATAGGTTTTTAATAAGCACAAGACGTGCAGACGTGCTTCTTCTCCACGTTTGTATTTATTTGCACAAATGGTTTGTGCGTGTGTGTGTGTGTGTGCGTGTGTGTGCGTGCGCGTGTGTGTGTGTGCGTGTGTGTGTGTGCGTGCGTGCGTGTGTGTGTCTGTGTGTGTGTCTGTGTCTGTGTCTGTGTCTGTGTGTGTGTGTGTGTGTGTGTGTGTGTGTGTGCCTGCGTGTGTGCGTGTGTGTACACCTCACCTGTGTGTTCTCCCGTGGGAACCCTTACTACATTACTAAAGCGATCACATCCCCACTCTGGTGATCAGGTGCAGGACCGGACAGAAGATCAGCATCAAACGCACCAGAACCCGCACGCCGTTAAACTCACTCCCGCTACATTCATCGAGATCGACGTTTCCATCAAAGGATCCGACGGACCCCGGATGATGGAGAGATCCTTTGATCGGAACATCGATCTCAATAAATACAGTGGGAGCAAGTTTAATAACAGCATGCGGATGCTATTATTTTCAACCCTCGTCATATCGCCACGGGGCCTATATACGCTTTGCCATTTATCTCTGAGGTTTACAAGAGGGTTGACTGTGTGTGCAACACGCTGTCACAAAGCAGGCCGCAAGAATGACCTCAGTGCAGAGCAACGCCGCATGTCCCATCCTCCTCCACGCTACATCTGGTTCACTTTAGCTGCATCACAGAGCTGCTTCCACCTCCACAGCGCCGGAGCCATAGAACTTGAATTCATAGAACGGAAATTAGATTAGATTAGATTAGACAATTTATTGTCATCATACAGCACAGTACGGTGCAACGGAAAGATGTTTGGCATCCAACCAGAGTGCAAATGTAACAGTATAAAGTGCAATAGTAATATACAATGTACAGGAGATGAAACTGGGTATACAATATATACATTTGTACTACTGAGTGCTAATCAGATGTATGTACATAGTTGTAGTATTCATATGTACAGTGATACAGGTATAAAGACACTATGGTAGTAAGTCATACTGGCCAGTAAGTGTAACTACCGTACTTTTCGGACTATAAGCCGCGGCTTTTTTCCCCATTTTTCAACCCTGCGGCTTATATAACGGTGCGGCTTATATGTGGACCAAACCCGAAAATATTGCTTTTTTTACTGCATTGAAATGTTATTTATCTGTTCCCTTATTTGCTAAACTTAATACAACTTGTAAATGAGTTAATTCTTGTTATTTGTCCGACAGTATTGTGACAATCCCCTCTGTGCACGAACCCTTACATATGGTAATTAAACATTAAAACACCTGTGGTTTATAGTCCAGTGCGGCTTATATATGTACACATCATTCAATTTAGCTGCTGCGGCTTATAGTCAGGTGCGGCTTATAGTGCGAAAAGTACGGTAGTAAGAGTAGGTCATGGATATTGTGACGAGCCTGGTGGTGTTCAGACTCGCCACGGTTAAAAAAACAAACAAATTCGAATGTCCACACAAGTGCAATATCAATCAATACAAATATTTATTGATTATGGGCAGAATTCAGTTCGATAGGCAAAGAGAATGGTCGTAATACAGTCCGATGGTCAAAACACAAAACATGGCTCTTGTTTGTCTTGTTTGATTGTTCAATACTCAGAGTAGTCGTCCGGTCCAGGGTCAGTAGACAAGGGGGTTTCTCAGCCAGTCCAGGGTCCAGTACACAATGAACACCTTCTCGCCTTCACCTCTCCTCTCACTACCTCTCACCTCACAAAACTCAGAATATCTCAATCTCTCTCTCTATGTCACAACTCCAACCTCACCTCCACGCCACTCACCTCTCACTAAGCTAGTGTATTTGTAGTGTGTGTGTCTGGGGTGTGTGCACGTGAGATGTGGGTGAACTAATGATGCACAGGTGTGTTCTATCAGTACTAATCAGCTACCTAATTGTTTCCACTCCTTCCGTGGCAATAATATCTCCCGTCCTTCATATATCCATGAGAGGGGGGGTGATATCTGCCACAATATGTACAGATATAAATATAGTATCTACAGATATGTAAAAAGGATTATATGCAGGTATATGTACAGACAGATGTGGAAAGATATATATATGGTAAGAATAAATTTAGGCTATATATACGGTATATATACAGCATTATTGTACATGCTGTCATACAGAGTTATATGGGTTATATGCAGGTGTATACTGTAAGTAGGTATATAGAAAGAGTATATGCAGGTATACTGTATGTCCAGCAGTTCGTGGCCCATGTCCCCCTCTGTAATTTTTCTACAGATTATGAAAGTACAGAATGTAAGCTTTGAAGAAGATATGCTTATTTTAATTTTGTCAAACCTCAAGTCTCAGAGCAGAGAAAGCTGAGGAAAGCCAAACTAAAGTTTGGCTGCATTTTTAACGCCTTGGCAGTCAGGTATACTAGGTGTGAACAATAGCTCTTAAATCCCTAACCACTCCCCCACTGGATTAGCTGTCATCTGTCACTGGATTATGGATTCTCTTATATAATGGTAATGACACAGCGTGTTCTGAAATAGGTCTCCAATGGCGTACGCACGCAATGAAAAATACTATCAACTATTATTCAGACAGTTCTCTTTTGCTTTTAGCCCTTCATGGAATGTTTTATAATGCTTTCTCAGGCGAAACGGTGTTGGTTCGGTGCCTGACACACAGAGAGCTTTGACTTTTACTATTATGTACCTTACTACTATTGTTGTGAAGGATCAGATTAAACCGAATATGTATATTTATTTATATATATATATTTAATTGTATTTGTATATCGTTTGATATCCCCTGTATATTCCTTGTACAATATGCATTGAATATCCCTTTAGTCTACTAAACAGCCCATAATAGTTTCATTCTACCATTGGACGAGAACCTGGCGCCAGGTTGCCATACCCCTAGGTCCAAGTTCAATCGTGCCGCCTAACATGTCGTGGCAAGCCCCGGTTCCGCGCAGGAATATGTCGGGCAAAATACGAATGGTACTATTTGTTCATAGCGCATATATATATGGCGCAAGTAAAGTAGAACTTTCTTTTAGTCCAGTTCTTTACCCTCCAACAGAGTGACAGACGCAAAGCCTCCCCACGACGCACGTGTGGTGTAGTAAGGCCTACTTGGCCCAGAATAGGCATTGAGATATCGTGTAGATTAATAGTTGAATAGTCATAGTTTGGCACTATACCGTCGAGTTGGACGTATTCTATTAAGCTAATAATAGTCTATTTATGTATGGTGCATCGTTCGGTTAGAGTTCTAAAGTTATCAGTACCCCCATCGTTCCTGACGTTATCTGGACGCTTAACCAGGCTGGTCAGACCCCTAGTGGTGATTGCATCCGAGGAGCTCCGGGCCAAGAGCGACCGGACCTGTATATTGGATTACTCTACCCGGACGACGGCGAGCCTTCCACGGCTTGGATTATGCTTTGTGTGCTTTGATTATTCCATGGATAAAGGCCAACACTGCGGAGTGTTGGAACTACCCCCCGGAGAGGACTCCAGGTGAGACGACGCTCTACACCAGTGAGGTCGCCTCACGTCTCTCCGTTGTGGACCGGCAGCTACCGTCCACAGAGGGTCCAGCTGTATTCGTCTGCGGTCCGAGGTTCTGTGGGCACCGTGTCCAAGACTTTGGATTCTCCCAAGACACCGTCGGCCAGATGGGATACCGCCAGCGGCTTCTCTAACCCCCCCCTCCTACTGTCTTACAACCAGCGGGACACCCCCCCCCCTTAGTGTATCCAGCTATAATCATTTAAGTACCATCGCTATCGTTTTCCTAAATATTCCAGGTTGTATACTTACTCCCTGCGTAACCAGAGATTGGACATTCAATGTTGATTTACCTACGAATACTCATTTGCCATAAAAGTGCATGTTTCATATTTCAAATCATAAATGTAATTAAGTGATCGTTGTATACACCTTTTGCTGTATTAAACCTTCGATTTGGTACATTTGTGTGGATTCGTTTCATCAGGTGGGAAAGTGTTCATCATACTTATATCTTGTACTGGGTGGCCAGAAGCTAAAGTACATGAGGTAGTGGTATTAAATATCATATCTAACAATACAGTCAGGGAATTGTACCCCTCAGTTACAACTATGCTACTATACTTATACTTCTACCTATCATGCTTATGTCTATATACTAGTATGGGGCGACAGTGGCTCGGGAGGTAGAGCAGTCCTCTGGCAATCCGGATGTTCAGAGTTAGATTCCCGCTCCTCCCGGGTAGCCTGTCGAGGTGTCCTTGAGCAAGACACTTAACCCCTAATTGCTCCCGATGAGCAGGATGGCACCTTGCATGGTTGCCTCCGCCGTCGGTGTGTGAATGTGTGAGTGAATGTGTGTGTGAATGTGTGAGTGAATGGGTAAAATGTGAGTAACAAATTGTAAAGCGCTATATAAAAAAGCAGCCATTTACCATTAGTATGCACTATAGTAGTATAGACATACTACAGTACTATGTAACAAGCTCCAATTCGACGCTATTTGACAAATAACACTACTGACCCTTAGCTGCCAGAGATGTACCCCTCCTACTGACTTGTTGTTTGTAAAGTGGCTTTGGATAAAAGCGTCAGCTAAATGACTAAATGTAAATGTAAACCTTTATGCATCACACATGGTAAAGGCATCGTCCGGATAAATATCGTATCGGCGGTACCGACGAATGTTAAGACTTGCTGAGTCTCTGAGGCGGTCAGGTGGCGTAGCGGAGATTGCGCTCGTCAACAATGCAAGAGACTGCGGTCTCGACTCCCGGAGTCAGCATTGCCTTGGCTTGGGCTGATCGCTATACTAACTCGTTTGGCTGGGTTAGGGGGAGGGAAGCCGTGGGTGGGAAACTGGCGTTGTGGACAGTCAGGTCTGGGCGCTTGCTCAGCGGAGGCAGGACTTGAGGAAGGCAGCGTGACCTCCCACGCGTTACACTTCACCAATGAGAGCCCTCGCTGCCAGGTGAGAAGAGAGAGACTGGCTGTCGCCGCACGTGTCGGAGGAAGCGTGCGGATACTTCAGGGTTCCCTTGTACCGACCAGGAGAACATGCGCACAACAACCAGGTAGGAGAGGGGGGGGGGGGGGGGGGAAATTGGCACAACGACTAAATTGGGACGGGGAAAAAACTGAGAAAAATCGGAGAAAGAGAGATAAAAAAATAATAATAATAAATAAAAAATACTTGCTGAGTCTTGCTTACAAGTCTCTCTCTGTCTCTCTCCCTCTCCCCCCTCTCTCCCTCTCTCTCCCCCACTCTCCCTCTCTCTCTGTCTCCCCCCCCCCCCCCCCCCCCAGATATAAAATCACAGCTCCAGTGTGTGTTGCGAATCGCAGCAGATTACAGCCGGGCACAGCACAGAGTCCAATGTATATTTCATGAGGTATTATTCATGCCCCTCCTCTCCCCCTCCGTTGTCCTGCCGGGGGGAGAGAGACGGGGAGCCACACAACAGAGCCACACCGCAGCGACGTGAGGATTAGAATGTCTGGAGGCCGGCCGGCCAAGCCCGCCGAGGCCACAGGCACTCTTTGTTCACCAGAGGGGTCCATCTATAATTGTATTAAGGTGATTCTCTATGGAGGAATTTATGTTAATCATTCCTGAGACACTTTTTACACGTATAAAAAAGAAATGACTCATGTGAACGCGGTGGGGGGGGTGGGGGAGGAAAGAGAGTGGGGGTACTCCTGGACTCTGGAGGACCCTGAAGCGGGGATGATAAAGTTATTGTGGCAGCGCACCAGATTGGGTGGAAAACGTTTCCAATTCCCCCCCAGAGGCCGTGATGTGTGAGTTGGATAACCCTCACTCAAGAGCGTCAGAAATAGGCCTTGGAACTCGGCTACGGACCGACTTTGAGGCCCGGGCTTTGAATACAGATACACACCCCTCCCTCCCCTACATTCACTGAACCACCTTTACGTTGACCTATCCCCACCTATAAACCCCTTGCCGGTACACAGCTCCTTGTTTTCAACAGAGCCTTCTTTGTTCACTGGACGAAGGTTGAAAGAGAAAGAGAGAGGGAAAAAAGAAAAAAAGCTAAAGTGACCGTGGGCCATGGTTGCTGTAAATCATTGGAAACAGACTGGTCACAGTTTTACTTGTAGTTTATAACTGTTAAGCTTACTGAGTATCGTCCCCCAGAGCAATCCCTTTCAGGACTGCTGCTGCACAGAGAGTGAGCTGAGGGATGGCAGCTAGCTCGCCGGCTTGGCGGGGAGCAGCCATTCTGTGCCTTGTCAGAGGTATTTATGTGACCGCACAGAGCGGTTCTCCCTCTCCACGGAGAGAGTTCTCAATAGGGTACGAGCGGCTCTAGCAACCTCGCTACGCGCCTCCTAACACGAAACAGAGGGCAAGTAGCCGATGACAAGTTAAGCTCATGGCGGATTTCTCCACGATGTCGTGTATAAATAGTCGCCTCCGCACGCGCACCTGTACGTCGAACTCACTCCACTTAATTTATACAATACATTGTTGTTATAATACTATTACATAGCGTAACGCCGCTGTTCCAAGGCATGGCGGGTTATGTTTTGGTCTCTATTGCAATAACCGGTCTCTATTGCCAGAGCTAGCAACACGGAAAGAACAGAGGAAAAGATGAATGAGTCCTCGAGGACGAGGAACCTTTGCACAGTAAGTCAGTTCAGAAATGTGTTGGAACGACTTTGCAGTTGTAAATTCAATCCAAACAACTAGGAGTGTGAACGTGATACGTCACCTGAAAACACTCCACCTCTCCTCTGTCTTTAAAAGGAAACACGCCGACGGGAAATGAGCTCACCGCCTTCTCCAGAGTCTGACAAGAAGATGGATACCAATCTCCCCCATCTGTGCGTTCAGTAGAGAGCTATCCAGCTGCAAGCTAGCCTAGCTTAGCACAAAATGAATGGAAGCGGATTGATTGATTGATTGAAAACTTTAATGAACAGATTGCATAATGGGTACAGTACAGTACAACTCAATACACACAATTGTTAAGGGGATGCAGACCAGAGAAAGACTTTCGTCTTGTTTACATCAGGGTCCCCCATTTTCAATTCAAGATGGATATGGACCACTAGCCTGGCTGTTCTCCTCTCCCAGGATTTTAAGCTAGCGGTCCGTATCCGCTTCCATCCAGTTGTTTGTGCTAAGCTAGTGTAGCACCCTGCATATTCGACTATTATTCAGAAGTGCTGACTTGCCTTTTATCTCCCCTTTGTGCACAAAGACATATTAACTAGTTTCCATTGATATTCTTTCGAACAATGATGCGAGTTTCTCCTTCTCTCACCGGCTGGAATATGGATTATAAACAGTAAACTGAATCATATTCAATCCACCCAGTTCTTCCTGTGGGGCTAGTTGGCGGTACCAGCAGGGGGCGGCAGTGGCAGGCGGAGCGCACGAGAGAGGCATAGAGGAGAAGCAAGTCAACTGAAACGGAAGTGGAGAGAGCCAGCCTCTTCGACGTTGGACTTG
Organism: Notolepis coatsorum; assembly: GCF_963971535.1. Lineage (NCBI taxonomy): Eukaryota > Metazoa > Chordata > Actinopteri > Aulopiformes > Paralepididae > Notolepis > Notolepis coatsorum. The sequence continues at coordinate 14,188 of NW_028170008.1, forward strand.
GACCTGGGTGGTCGTGTCGTTGGAAGAGCCCCGTAGTGGATCACGCGGGCGAACGTATTGAACTTGAGTATATTACGGGTTATACTAGAAATATAAGCGTAATAGCGTGTTGCATGTCCCCACGGAATAACCCTAGTGATACAACGAGTTATCCTAGAAGAAAGCGGTATAGCCAAGTTTGGCTTAAGTTAACGTTATCCCCTCCAGCGAGGTGCCCGGCAAGCGTTGCCTGAAGAGAACTGGGGCTTAGAGGCACCGTGCGTTGTTGCATGTTTCGGCTAGCAGGAGGGCTGTCTAGGACCCACAGAGTAGCTTCAGTTAAGGTAGCCCCAGATTATTATTGTGCGTCAACCCAGCACCGGCAGCCAGCAGCCTGTCAGCGCCGGCGTTCTACATCTGCTCTGCACCGGCGGTCGTCAGCCTAGCACGGGAGTTCGTCCCGTCCAGCAGAGGTCGCCATCACCCAGCACACGCCTCCAGCCCGCTACTGCCCCCTCAGCCTAACCCAGCTTGCTAGCTCCTGGGACGAGAGCGTTTGACGCCATCTTACCACCCGGACAGTGGTGGTGCGGCAAGGCCGCCATCTTGGTTGAGTACACTGGTGCTTCGGTGCTCAGGATCCTATTGCACAGTACACAGTGTGGCGCAGCCTACGGGCGAGCTAATGTTGCTAACTACAGTTCATAGGGGTACCCCATAAACATTACATGCCGGCATTAGTATAGGACTTTTGTTTGGTAAAGTGGGCCCACCTTTTTCATTTTCTTTGAGTGTGATAACGTGTTTGTTCTTTAATAATATTTTCCCATCTACTTAACCCTTTCCCTGTGGGGAGGTTACAGACCTGTTGTTATATAAGTAAAGCCTTAGAGAGGTATTATCACTACTATATAAGTAAAGCCTGAGAGAGGTATTATCCCTGGTACTAACCCAGACGTGGGTGATGAGTCAAGCACATTGAAGTATATTATATTTGGGTCGGCAATACTTGGTTCTATACAGGGTGGGTGTATTTTACAAGTGTTACAAGAGATGGAATTACAACTGAAGTAGACATAGAACCACCCTTTACCATTGACTATTTGTAACTGCACAGTACAAATAAGGATAAAGAACGTAGATGGGAGTCCTGTGTGCGTGTCCATTCCTGAGCCTATTATTAACTCTTTTGGTGTGGGTAACGTTAACACAATTAACCCCTTCCTACCCAACTTCCCCCTTTCCACTATTAAGGTTTCTAATGTCCCCGAGGGAGGGTACTGCTTGCGGGAGGAACTAGGTTATTTATTTACAATTCAGTCACTAGGTGTGGGAGGGTTAAAGGAGGTATTGGGGGAAGTGAGAGCGAGTTGGGGAGTACTGCTGACCGCCTCGGAAAGGCGAGGAAGACCAGAGTACCAGACCAGGTTGGTAAATCCCGGGCCCCATCCACTCCCACTGCCGGCCTCCAGTTGACGCTCCAGGCCCAAAGACGAAGGTGCAGTCAGACGGAGCTCTACTGTGTCTCGCTACCCAGTGGCTGTGCACACCCGTTCCCACGAAGCAGGGATAATCCACCCTGCTACACTAGGTTAGCTTGCAGCCGGATAGCCTTTCTACTGAGAGGGAGTTGGTATCTATCTTGTCTGACTCTGGAGAAGACGGTTAACTTGTTTCCCCATAACGCTGTAAAAACAAAGCCTGGGAACAGTTTTACTGAAAGAGGACAATAATACAATGAAACACTTGTGTGACCCAAATTAAAAGATTAATAAAAAATAAAGTGCAAAGAAGGGTAGGCTCCGGGCTGCCAGGGCAGGTAAATGGAAATACTGACATCTAGTTAAAAACACAACCAGATAAATAAGATGTAATATCCCATACCGAATCAATCTCAGGAGATGTTTCAGTCATGAAGAACTAGTTGTGACACCTGTGCTTGGGTCCTTTGCGTTCTTATATTTCGGGAATGTTGTTCTCTCTGATGCATGCTGTCTGATGCCAGTCAGTCCACCATGCGCCACAGAAAACACACGCCTACATACTTTGCAGTTTGCTTTATAAACATCTCCACTGACGCTATCACACCAGTGGTTTGCCTCTTCCCACTCACGTCTGTACTTCTGGAGGCGTTTTGTCTTTTTAGGACGCGGTGGAGTATTGTCTGCTGTAGACATTTTCAAAGCGTCTTCGAAAAGAAGTCACGCAGCGCACAGACGGAGGATTGGCACAACGGCACAGAACTCTTCTTAGCAACGTGAAAGCGCAAATTCTCATTGGTCGGTGAGCTGCTGAGCGCACACCCCATCATACCAGAGTTGCCAAGTCTGTTCATTTTCCGCAACTTTTGGACACACCTTTGCTTGTTTTTGTAGGTCGGCTGGCTAATTTCTCTCACTAAAACTGGCAACCTTAAAATACGGGACAAAGGGCGTCCGTATCAGTTCAATACGGAACGCGTCTTTTAGTTTTCAATTACGGGACGATTCCGTATTTTAAGGGACGGGTGGCAACCCTATCTCTCTCTGTGTTCCTCTCTGTCTCTCTCTGGTGTTCCTCTCTGTCTCTCTCTGTGTTCCTCTCTGTCTCTCTCTGTGTTCCTCTCTGTCTCTCTCTGTGTTCCTCTCTGTCTCTCTATCTGTTCCTCTCTATCTCTCTCTGTGTTCCTCTCTGTCTCTCTCTGTGTTCCTCTCTGTCTCTCTCTGTGTTCCTCTCTGTCTCTCTCTGTGTTCCTCTCTGTCTCTCTCTGTGTTCCTCTCTGTCTCTCTCTGTGTTCCTCTCTGTCTCTCTCTGTGTTCCTCTCTGTCTCTCTCTGTGTTCCTCTCTGTCTCTCTATCTGTTCCTCTCTGTCTCTCTCTGTGTTCCTCTCTGTCTCTCTCTGTGTTCCTCTCTGTCTCTCTCTGTGTTCCTCTCTGTCTCTCTCTGTGTTCCTCTCTGTCTCTCTCTGTGTTCCTCTCTGTCTCTCTCTGTGTTCCTCTCTGTCTCTCTCTGTGTTCCTCTCTGTTTCTCTCTGTGTTCCTCTCTGTCTCTCTCTGTGTTCCTCTCTGTCTCTCTCTGTGTTCCTCTCTGTCTCTCTCTGTGTTCCCTCTCTGTCTCTCTCTGTGTCCTCTCTGTCTCTCTCTCTGTCCCTCTCTGTCTCTCTCTCTGTGTTCCTCTCTGTCTCTCTCTGTGTTCCTCTCTGTCTCTCTGTGTTCCTCTCTGTCTCTCTCTGTCTCTCTCTCTGTCTCTCTCTGTGTTTCTCTCTGTTCCTCTCTGTCTCTCTCTGTCTCTCTGTCTCTCTCTGTGTTCCTCTCTGTCTCTCTGTGTTCCTCTCTGTCTCTCTCTCTGTTCCTCTCTGTCTCTTCTCTGTGTTCCTCTCTCTCTCTCTGTGTTCCTCTCTCTCTCTCTGTGTTCCTCTCTGTCTCTCTGTGTTCCTCTCCGTCTCTCTCTGTGTTCCTCTCTGTCTCTCTCTGTTCTCTCTCTGTCTCTCTATGTCTCTCTCTGTCTCTCTCTGTGTTCCTCTCTGTCTCTCTGTCTCTCCTCTCTGTCTCTCTCTGTGTTTCTCTCTGTCTCTCTGTGTTCCTCTCTGTCTCTCTCTGTGTTCCTCTCTGTCTCTCTCTGTGTTCCTCTCTGTCTCTCTCTGTGTTCCTCTCTGTCTCTCTCTGTGTTCCTCTCTGTCTCTCT